>NW_009615686.1:7836-25927 GCF_000690535.1 Cariama cristata | reverse complement strand
CCCTTTAAATGAATACTTCTCTTATCAATCTCCTACGCTTCACATATTCTCAGTTATACTGCTTTTTACCAGTTCCAGCTGTTTTACACTCACTCTTAGTTTAACTGCAGGCTTTCCTTCCTCCTGGCTATGTTTCCCCCACCATATTTGCAACTATGGTTTGTGAGTAATTTCATTAAATAGCTCCTGATTTTCCACATCCATTTTTCTCCTCCCCACCAGTGAATCTTACCAGTTTCTTAAGCTTCAGGAAGTTTGCGATTCTGCTGCACTTCATGAACTGCAAGAGTAGTTGCATTTACTCCAGTAGCCTTGCTGAAGAGCCCTTATCATCTGCAAACTGTTTTATATATAAATATAAAATATCTACACACACATATATATATATGATGTCCTTTCCTATGACTCTTAATCCTGCTATATCCTTTTCTGGAGATGGAACAAACGTAGCAGCAGACAGCAATTAAAGTCATATAGAATAATCATGAGTTTGTTTTCTTTCTTGAGTGGTCTACTCTGTAAAGTTATCACTTGCTCTCTACAAATCACAGTTTGGCTCCTGCCATTTGGAAATACGCTGTACCGTCCTGAAGACGTCTGCCCCCTTCAACTGACTACAAGGAGCATTTGCACAACTACTCACTTGGATTTTATGGCTCAACTTACTGGAAATTATTTTCACCTTTTAATTTACATGCTCTGCTTAACTGACATTTGTTTAGATTGCTCTATACTATTTAGTAACTGATTTTTACAGATGTTTTTCCTATTTTTTCTAAGATAGGATGTTATGATTTCATTTACAAACAACGTATTATCCTGAAGTGATTGCTTTCTCCTATGGTTTACTTTTAAAAATCTGGTACAATCTTTTTCTAATTTTAGGTACCAGCAACCTAGTTCTTTTCTGGCTTAGGTGATGCCTGTCTTTTTCATATAGCCCTCTGACTGCTGAAACTTTTGCTAGTTCTTAACAAACCTCCTCCTCGCAACATTTTCCTCAAGAACATACTGAAATGCTCCCAGCACAAGGCATGGGGCCAGCTAAATAGGCAGGACGAGCTTCAGAATGCTGCTATGGAAATTCTAATCTTTAAATCCTATTTTTACATGACCCAAAAGATTTCCTTCACTTTAGAAGTCTATCATATCTGAAAAAGCATTGCTGAAGCCTTAAAAGAGCTAATGGTATTTTACAACCAGCTACATGAAATCTCCAACCAAAGCCATCTAAACAAAATTTTTCCACGATAACTTTTCCTCTCTTTGAAACAGAAACTGAGAAACAAGTTTCTCCCACTCTCAGATCAGCAGCCTGCATGAGATGCCTTCTTTTTTAATCTGTGAAGCTAATTTTTCAGTATTTCCTACCTTTAAGACTGCTGCTTCCATTATTGCTCTCACAAAAAAACATGTATAGCCACAAGACATATATGATTAGAGGGTTTTTTTTAACATAACGACTACCTTTTTTTGTTTTGGGGTGCTTGAGGCACATTCAGCAGCATCCGTTGGGGTCAGTGCTCTGCCTGTCAGGGCCGCGAGCAGGTAAGCAGTGCAGCCATCCGAAATGGCACAGAGATCCAGGAGAGAAACGACAGGAGCACTCGGAGAAGGAAGTCAGAACAAGCAACAAGATTTATTGTCGCTCTGGTCATGGTTAGAGCAGTTCAGCAGCATGCTGCAGAAGCATGGCCACTGAAATGAGTGGCAACACCAACAAATCCAGCTAAAAGTTATTCCTGAGGGCTCCTGACAGACCACTCCCTCTACCCTGCTGAAGGATAAATTTTTAATGTGGCTCAAAGTTTCCCTGTTACCCAAATGCTGTAAGAGTACTTTCCCTCTGCTGCATCAAGTTTATTTTCCTGCACATAACTTTCAGCCTTCCTAATGAGCTGTCCATTAGTTATGCACATTTGAAGAAAGAAACATTCAACTCTGCTTATCGCAGCCTCTTCCTTCTTGCCATTTAAGCTCACCAGCCCTCTCTTGCAGAGCATGCATTTGATTATCAAACCCATCCCTCGCAGAAGTGAGGGCAGCGCCAGCAGTTTCTGTGTAAAACACAGTCTTTATGCTAGAACTGTAAATAACTGCACATAAAATTCCCATGGAGTTTTAGTCCATTATTCCCCCTTCAACTGAACAGGTGACCACTGGAAAAACCCATTTTAAATCCTGCTTTTTAAAATTCCCATGTCTGGTTATTATTCAGGAACTCAAAAAAATTTAAGCCAACCTTCACGTAAGGGAGAAGGCGGGTTTCTGGGCCTTGCACAGGACATGCTGAAACTTGGCACAGCTCTTCTAACAAAGTGAGTGGGATTTCTAGTTTAAACAGCCCAGTCAATCCACATGCGAGCACCAGAACCTTAGCATTTCTCCAAAAGGTAGTCTGATATGCTGCTTTAGTCCAGAATAAATAACTTTCTGTAGGCTGTAATGTGATAAGTCCCTTGCTAGAGCTCTATTAATTAGATAAATATGTGCCGAATTTCTAATTTAAACAGTCTCCCTTGTAGTTGTTCTTCACGAACACATTTTATTTCACTACTGGGCCATGCTCAGGGCATCTGTGTGACCCGCGATCCAGCTGACAAATAACAGCTGGATCACTTTGGGGCCTACAGTTACGTGTGAACCACCTCAAGTACTCCAAGAACTTTTTTATAGAAATCACCTTAAAAAGTGTCATTGTGGCTTTTTCAGACCTCCATTTTGCAGCTTCTATATATTCCAGACCCACTTTACCTTCTGTCATGGTTTAACCCCAGTCAGCAACTAAGTATTTCACCATAATGCTTACTCAGTTATTGAACAAATAAATAATAATAATTAAAAAAAACCAACCCAAAAGCCCACAGTAATTTAGGTATTTTGCACTTATTCCAAACCTCTGAAGGGCAATGGGCTTCTCCCTCCAACTGACTTCAACCAGAAAACACAACTATTTCAAGATCATTGATTTGCACATTTTAGAAATACGTTTTAAAGGCGAATACATGTTTTAATAAACCAACAGAGACTGAGCTAAATAATTCCATTAGTTCAACTATTCTTAATATAAATATTGTTCTATTGGTATCCAAACAGAGGAATGCTGGACACTGAAGTCCTGAGTATCTCCTCAAACAAAACAACAGCATTTGAACATGCAGCAGGTGGACGAGACCTTTCTGCTACATGCTCTACACAGAGAACAAAGTGATAAAAAAGAAGCAATGCTGCTTTGGTACAAGTATGAAGAGTCATGCCTTTGGTACTGAAGGCAATAAATTAAATTCCATTTTGCAAGCTGTCATTAGGCTGGCTATAACATCATTTTGACAGGAAAATTCGACTTTTTCTTTTTTCTTCCCCAAATCAACTCCTTTGTCATAGTCTGTTGTGTGGAAAGAGAAAGTTGTCTTTACTGAAAGCTGTTAACATGTCCACACTGCTGTTTAACTATAACCTTTTCTGACAGTTCAACAGCATCAACTTAACATTCATTAACATCTATTCTAACTTATGTCAACAGGCAAATCAAGACCATCTCCAAAACTTAAATCTGCAAATTGTGTTATAAGTAATGTTTTCTATATTGTTAAACTCAGTACATTTTAAGAGCTTTCATTAAAAATGTTGCTTTTTTTTTTTTTTTTCCTCCCTCTAAACTAGCAGTAATAAGAAGGGCTCCTCATTACTGCTTACACTGAACACAACTTTCAGTCTACAGAAGCTCCCGTTTTGCAGACTTCCCTGCCACCACTATTCACTGTCATTATTACTTTTTCAAAGGATCGGTCTGGGCTTATCCACAAAGATAGGGCTCGCCTACTTCTTCTAAAGGAAACACCTCGTTCCTTGGCACCTGAAGTTATTCCAGTCCCTGTAACACACGTTATTTACCTACGCATTTTTGCAGACCTTCAGGACCACTTACTCAACTTCTTAATGGTTGAACACAAACATGTTTTGGAAGCAGCGTTTGCCTCTTGTCTCACTTGAGGAAAGACAGATGTACCTTCCCTTTCAGTAGAAGAGATCAGGTTTAAAGAATTATTATAAAGCCTACAGCCACCATGAGTCTTCGTATTTTAACAATGAGAAGAAATGACTATCCATATTTAGATCAAGAGCCATAAAACAATGCTGAGCCTGCAGCCATCCACAGTGATCAATCTGATTCTGAAGTGATCTACACAATTTATTCTTCTCAGAGTTAATACTAGAATCAAAATCTGCATTTCACAACCACAAAGAGTTAAAACGTGTTCTTCCTCAACGGCTTAGAAATTTCTCCGTGACTCCTATTCAAAGGGGCTTTATCTTTTTTCCCACAGGTTGTCTTAAAATAGTTATGACAACTCTCGCACTTGTCTTTCCTCTCTTGCAGCCACTCTTTGGTTACAGAAGTCTGACCTCTGGATCATCAGCCTGTCTGGTAACGCTGGCAGACAATTCAGCCTCTTCTTCACAAACCTACAGAATGCAGTTAGATACAAGCTGCACACCTGTTGGGTCACAGTGATCAGGCTGGCACATTGGAGGGATACCAGCCCACTCGCAGTTCTCAGACCCATCTTTGTGATATTGCCAAGGAAACAAAGGCTATATACTCATTCTGGGTTCATCCTCAAAATGTAGGAGTGTTACCCTTGCTTAATATCAGAAACAAGGCAACCTTCCAGGAGAGAGCAGTACTTTTCAAGTAGACCCTGGGGTGACATCTCAACCCTTGTTTCAGAGCTACCCACAAAAGGGACTTCAGCATCCATACACATCTGGGCAAACGGCCACTACCATGAGTGAGGTGTGTTTAAAGCTCACTCCTCTAACAGTGATAAACTCTCTATTTGTGAAAGGGTGATGACTCATCTTGGACTTCTCCTATTCATCTTCTCTTTGGGGTCTGTGATTGGTGTGATCTTGGCTCTGTCCTTCCTTTCAGTCTTAGCTTTGAAGTTCAACACCGGTGTTGAACTATACTACACTCAGAGTATTATCATGGTGGCATCAGGAGCTCTTCTGCAGTTGGAAGAGTCTTTTAGGTTCAGATGAGAAGTGGTCCTCAGCAATGGCACTGCATTGAGGAGACAGCTGAGGGAAAAGGGATTGGCAGCAGGTTTTGGTATTCACTCAGATGATACATGCAAATGATGAGCTTTCCTGTGCCTTATCTGAGGCATCACACACCAAGAAAACGTGTTGTTAGCACATGACAAAGGTGCAGTTTTAGCCACGCAGCTCTGCACATTTGAAAATCCTTCAGACAAAAAGATTTGATGGTGTAGCTGTCATATGATGGAAAGAGAAAAGAAAAGAAAAGAAAAGAAAAAGCATCGCAGTGCCAACTAAGCTGCAGAGTAAGCTTAACATGACTAATATGAAGAAAGTACAGAGCTGCTGGAATAGTTAACACTGCATGTCACAGCCAGAGTACAAAAGGAGTGTATTTCTGTTCAGGTATAGACACTTGCCTCAAGTTCATCTTTCATTTCAATGTTATGTTTGTGAAAATGTAAACATAAAAATAGGAAAGCAGTCCATCCTTTTTGGCCCTTCTTTGAAGTGAAGGGAAAATGCAGTTAAAAGTGATTCATGTGCTCAGAGAACAACTCAGGTAGGGAGGAAGGATACTCTACCTTTTCCTTCTTCATCAATTCATCATCAGCAGAGATCGACTTTCTGAAGCAGTACTTACTGCTAGCTGGATTAGAAAACTGACAAATCTCTTTCATGCTGAAAGATGAAAGCTTTAGCTTACTTCCCAGTGAGTCTTTCTGGATGTGCTCAGTAGTCCAAGAGGGAAAAAGAGTTAAAAGCATCACGGTGAGCTGCACAGCCGTGGCGGAGCTGTGGGCTCCCAGCACACTGAGACACACGCTCACTCTCTTTCCCCTCCGAGTCCCCTGCCAGGAGCAAGGCACAGAAGACCCATCAACTCAAAGCACGCAGAGAAACAGAGGGAGCTAAATGGAAAGTATCGCTTCTTTTTGTTCCCTTGTTTAATTTTCTCAATTGTATTTGCTGCATGTCTGAAACACAGTCAGAAGGCTGAGAGTTGGAATATGGCAACAGGGATCATTTAAAATTAATCACCAATTACTGCTGCAAGCCTCAGATCAGGACCTGTGTTCCAAAAGAACCTTCTTCTCCAGCTACACAAATTACACCAGTTACTGGGGCCCCAAGGATCTGCCTACTTGGTCTTTTCACAATTGAACATTTGTATAGTTTTTAGGACAGGATGCCACTGCCCAGAAGAAAAAGGTCTGTATTTTAAGATCACTTCTGTAAGTCCATCATTCCCTCCCAACATAAGCAGAGAAGGAATGCATGGATAGCAACTAAAACTAGCTCCACTACAGTAAGGACGAGGAAATTAATTGATTCTGGAGTTAAGACTACAGGGCTTCTAAAACTTCACCCATACCCCGCCTTCCCATCCCCGAAACCAAACTTCTAAGAAACCTAAGAAATGAGAAAAGGAAACACTTTAACAATTGATGCAAGTCTCATTTTCCAGACACAGAAGACTGCCTGCACAGAACACGAACACAGCAATAACAAGCTCTTCCTGTTGTTGAAAGACAAAACTGAAGAACTGGTTAAGTGCCTTCTGCTGTTACCAGTGATGGAAAGGTGGCCAAGCAGAGGATGTCCCTGAGCCCTGATGACTGGAATCAGGGAGAACACTGATGGAAATCATTGTGTGAGCCTCCCCTGCCCCAGTGTTTTTCAGCAGGCATCTCCATTGATCTGGTAATATCTGAGAAATGATACTAAATTCCTTGGACTTTGATCTGACCCAATATTGCTGCTTGAATATTATTAAGTTTGGGAAACTTATAACTGCCCATGACCCTTTTTTAAAATCAAGGCTTGTAAAAGATTTGGCTGTGATTTTTTTTTCCCATAGTTTTCCACTAAGTTTTACTGAGCTACCAAAAGCTCAAAAGCCAAGCAAAAAAGTAGTTTGCTTTCCATTACAAAAGGTTAGACTTTAAAATTACAAAATTACTTTTTAATGGCAAAAATAAAGGATATTTTCTAATTTGTAGATTTATCTCAAATAAGAAACTGCTGCACTACTGCCCTGGAGGAAGGCGCAGAGAGATCACATGAGAGAATAAAGCCAAAGGGGTCTGACATGGGCCTTTCAATACTGCCAATCATACTGCATGTGCCACAACTCATTACGACAGCACAAGAAAAACAGTACAGAACTAGACAGGTTGCTTTGCTTTGTTTCATTTGCTTCCATCTAATTTAACTACTTATAGAGGAAATACACTTGAAAGCATTAAAAATTGAATTGTATTCAGAGACCACCAGTAAAACAGACAAAGGACAGTACCACAATACTGACTCTTGTAATTTGTCCACAGATTTCTGCCACAGCATTCTAGACTGTCTGGATATAAACAAACCAAGGAGAAGAACTAAGACTGACCAAATAAACAAGCTGTAACTCCATATATAAACTGACAAAGGTATACTCCTTTTATTGCTGATGTTCAAAGGAAAATTATAGAAGATTCACAAGTGAATAGACTCAAAACAGGGAGATAAGTATGCATTTGTGGCTAATTTTATGCTGGTCAGGAAGAAAGGTCTGAGAGAATTTTGGATTTCATTGAAAATAAAATCTGATCTCTGATTAAAGTACTGCTTACTCTTAGACTTGGAAGGCTCTGCTGCAGCACTATCTGCATATGATGAGCAGAATAACATCATTCATGGTGCATATTTATCACAGTGAAACTGCAGATACACAAACACATACAAAGAAAGGATGCCTGCTGCTCTCAAAGGAAAATCTTTCCTAGTTAGTTTTAGGAAAGGAACACCAAGAACAAAAAACTTAAAGGTAGTCAAAAAAAAAAAAAAAGTAGCCAAAAAAAAAAAGGTAGCCAAAACAAAAAGGTAGCTCAAAAACTAACAGTATAACACTGTAACAAAAAAAAGAAACAGTATAACAATGTAACAAAAAAGGAAACAGTATAACAACGTAACAAAAACAGTATAACAACGTAACAAAAAAAGAAACAGTGTAACAACGTAACAAAAACAGTATAACAACGTAACAAAAAAGGAAACAGTATAACAACATAACACAAAAAAAGGTAACAGTATAACAATGTAACCAAAATGTAACCAAAGGCGTCTCAGCCCCTGGAGACTATTTATTTTCTCCTGCCGGGCTGTGACCCAGCACGCTGCGGTTCCAAACGGAGGGAAAAGGCCCAAAGGTGTGCAATGCTCAGGGATCTCAAGCACCCAGTCACAGCTTTCTAGTTGGGAAGCGCTGGCCCAGTAGCATGCCACAGGTGAGCATCTTAACATTTATTTTGCTGTCACTGCTGAAAAGATCAAGAAACAGAAAGATGTCCAGAGAAGTTACCTGCACGTCTAGGACCACGTGAATCTATGAACACAGATGCAGAACTGCATCTTTTAACTATTTCATTTCAGAAGAAAAAAAATAAAACAGGCAGCAGCACTGTTTTTCATCACCTTGCCCGTCACCGGGCACAGCGCAGGCAGGCATGCCGCGAGGGACGCGGCTCCGAAGGCTGGAGGACACCTCCATGACACCATGCGGGCAAGCAGGCAGAGAAGCAAGTTCTGCACCAGCTCACCGAGGCCCTACAGGCAGGGGACCTCTCCATGCGGCTGCCCTCGATACCTGCTCAAAGTACCTGCAGACGTAGCTCCAAGGCCCATGGTATTTCCTATCCTGGTACAGAAGCTTCTGAATCCTCCTCCCTTTACGTCAGCCTTAAAATTCCTATCCCTGCCAATGACTCATTTCCGTAAGGACCATCACCTACTGGGTGAGAGGAATTACAGAAGTAAAACGTAAAGCGGTACGAAGTATCGGAACCACATCAGGATTTGGGGCTGTGTCCAGAACCCAAATTTAGAAATAAGAAAAGTGAAACGACCAAAGAGGGGCCATAATAAATGCCTGATATGAAATTATTCACTACAGATTAAGAACATGTAATTTGCTCAGCATTTTTGTTTTGCTAAGACAGACCCATTTATACCAAGGGTAATACAACAAAAGAAGAGATTGTACAATTTACATTTCAAAAGCAGCAAGCTAAGAAATGAGCTTAAGTTAATATGAAAAACTGAGCTAGGAAGTTAGGAGAAATGGTTTGATGGCGAGGCCAAGTGGAAAGAAGAACAGTTTTCTTAATGAGGTAGTTACTGTTCACTAGCGGTGCTCAAAGGAGGCATTTACTAACTGGAACAGACTGGGTAATGTATTTTTCCTAGTATGCTCCCTTTAAGATAATGTCATTTCTTGTTGAGAATCTTGGGTAGCAACTTTATGCCTGGATTTAACTTTGAAGAAACCTCTTTCTTGCTCTGTGAGGAGTAAAACCTTTTTAAAGCAACATGAAATAGGAAAAGTCATCTCTAAGGCACCATAAAGCTTACTTCAGAAAATAAAAGCTTGAGAAGAATCTCATTTTCTAATTTGGCTTTTCAGCAGTACCCTATGGTGGGAAACGTAGATCAATCAAAACCTGAAAACAATCACTAAGAAAATATTTATATCATCATTGTCTGTGTTCCGCCTTCATAATTCTTAAGATATAAGATTTTGTTGTCATCTTTTGAAAGTAGTAATAGAACAGAAATGAAATGGAGTTGAAAGAGATCAGTGAGAATTTAAAACCTCACTTCTCATTTACTGACTTCTGGATTTCAGCCATGCATTTGCTGACCTTTTTTATCCCTTACTGCCATGTTCTCTTGGCAGCTTGGTTTACTCAGAGATTATCAATTCGCTCACCATTGAGAACAAAATGCCACTTTTCCAAGACATTATTTTAAAGTTTAAAAGATTTTGACAAGTCACACACCTCTAAGGATTTGATGGGTAAACCCTTCTATCACAAACTAAAACAGTAACAGAGAGGTTCAATCAAAATTTGCAAACAAAAGTTCTTTATCCCACCATCTAGAAGTCTAACAGTAAATTAAATAATACCTAAAGTAAACATCAGTCCTAGAAATTCAGTCTAATGGTACACGAAAACAGGAGGTTTTCTCCTTTACTATTTGTTTGCTTGGTGGGTTGGGCTTGGGGTTTTTATTTCTTTGTTTTGCTTTTAACACCAAGAAATCCTTTAGCTATTAGTTGCTTGAAACTCAGTGGAATGATTAATAACAAAAGTATGGCAACTTTCTACAGTGGATCTCTAATCAAAACTTGAAGCCTAAACAAATTACATGAGAAAATTCCAGTGCCTACAAAGTCAGGAGAGAGATCTTGGTTGGACTAACTTTGGCTCAGAGTCCATTGGCATCTTGTGGAAATTTTCATTTGTCACATTCAGAGACTTCAAGTGTACTATTAACGTGAAATTATGTGCCTCCCTCTGGTCAAGGAGAAAGACAGCAAGTCAGAGGTTGGGCTGAATATCTGTTTGAGTGCTAAAAGGAAGGAAAAAAGTGTCCTGTTCCTCCCCATTAGTTTGGAGAGTCCCTGAGATACTGCTGACTGGAACACACAGACATCACAAGATAAAGGCACAAAGGAAAATTCATTGGCATTAACATAACTCTATTAATGAAATATTTTGTAGTATTATTTCCACTTCCAAAGGGCCTTAAGGTCAGTTCTGTGCTGAGACCTGGAAAAGGCAGCAGGAAGGATGATTTATAAAGATCAAGAATTGTCATCCTTTCACCATTCAGTGAAAGAAAAATCCTTCCAAATAATGATTTCCGAATTAATAAAAAAATACAAAAATAAAATTTGTCTCCCCTGCAAGACTTCTGCAGCACTGATGTTAAATTGTCACATTTCTTATTAGTATCAGGCAAGCTGAAAAAAACCCCACTGTTTTCAATTGCCCAGAAGACAGCACAAATGTGTACAGTCCATGTCTCAGTGCAACTTACTGTTAAATGTGCAAAATCAACGTCCAGATAAATCTTGTTTTCCTTTGAGATCGAGTAAAACAGCACTGGGATTAGGAGAAAAATAATTAAGCAACACAGACCAAATTCACTGTTGTGTAACCATTTGAGCCATTCCTGGTTTTCTAATTGGTTTGTTCAGATTAACAGACATGCAGAATTTACCTAATAAACAAGTCAATAATGTCACATAACGCCTACTACAGTAGAGACACACCTCACTACCCAACACTAATTGCTTCTGCAGTGTAGTGTCAGATCTACAAGGCAGCCTTATTTGCCTGGAACAACAGCGGTCACAAAATTAACAAAAAGGATACTGTTACTGGGAATTTTTTTTTCATTTAAACTCAATGAGCCATTTCTTCCTCTCTTCCTATCAGCACACACCACTTGCAAAGCTAAGGATTGGTATAATTAATGCACTAGACTCCATCTGTCAACTACCTACCTCATTTAGAAGTCTGAAATACAGGTCTGCTACAATCACATCTGTAATGCTAACATGGAAACTGTATGACATCCTCAGTGAAATTAACAATGATCATCCAGAAATATCAGTGTCCAAAGAGACTGGATAGACACAGTTTCAACAGCTAGCAATTATGTTCTGTGCAGATGTACAGCAAATGCTTTGCTTCTTTGACACCATACAGGTGGAAGTGAAAATGGGATTTCCACTCTTCGAAAACACAAAAGAATATAGTTACTTGGGGCTATTTGCAAAGCAAGAGACTAGAGTATTTCAGCACTGATACACTTTCCATGCAAGAGCAATACAACACCACTCTCTCAAGAGAAAGCTGTGCATCGCAAAGCCTGTAATCCCACTCTATCAGGTCTCAGCACGGAAGAGGTCTAGATCATGTAAAGCACGTTTTAATTTGTTGTATCTTATCTCTCCCTCACTTCTTTGAGGAACATAATTAGACTGCTAGCACTGAGACAATTTTCATTACATGCCAAATTGTCGTTCCTGATTGAAAATGTTGAAGGCCTTAGAGCTTCTTCAATGAAATGGATGACCTAGATAAACCTTTGTTATGCCTCTTTCCTGGAGGTGGCCTAAAAACATTTTTAAGAAGCTTTTCAAAGAACTGGTCTAAAAACAGGCCCCTAAAACAACAGCCCCCATGCCAACGTTACACTGACCTCAAGTTTCTCAATGTTTTAATGCAACTGGAAGGAAACTGTGTAAATGCTAGTAATTACAACTATAAATGTAATAGTTATTGAAAGGTTCCCTTCACAAGGCAAAACACAAGATTATCCTGAAGTTAATGTAAAAAAACATCCTGTTGAAACAGCTTCTCCAAACGAGACTGTATCAACAATAAATCCCAAGCTGGCCTACTATTTAGGTTTTTGAAGAGGATCTGAACAGAGCAAAAAGCCCATATCCTTAAATACACATGTATGCCAATTATGACTTTCAAGAAAAATGAAAGCAGAAACTAGTGAATTTATGCCCTGAAACACAGTTAGCTTCTACAATTATTATCCTAATGTATTTATTTAAATGTTTAATCTACTGATTCCATTATTTTGCCTGATAATACGGAAACAGAATGTTCCAACATTTAATTACTATTTATTTTGTGTATACTATGTTTTGATTCTAACGAATGTTTTTTACTTCCTTTAGGTGTCATCTTCATCCCTGAAATGTTCATCAGGATCAACTATGCCTTTTGTTGCCTTGAATAAAAACTGTGTAGCTAAAATCGTTGACATTAAAAATCAAGCCGTAAAAGCAAGAAAAATACCCCTTAGTCCAGAAAGCTACTTCCTTTCTGCAATTTCATCAGTGAGACCTTTTTGCCCCTCACTTCCATGCAAAAAACCTTCAGACCAAGTTTTCTGTAATTACAGGCAGAAATAGCATCATTGCTTCACTCCTTCCTTTACAGAAATACCTCAACTTTTTTCAGACTAACCCAGCATCTGAATGTCTTCATATAAAAAAGCTCCAATAAACACAATTCATCCTTTTCTAAGGATAAGTGCAAGAAATAATCAATGTTTTTTTCACACTAGTGTGTGCTTCCACTATGAGCCAAACAACTGCTCTGTGTTAGAGGAAGGAAAACATTTTCAGGATGCCTGTAAAGGCTCACACAGATTTGATCAGAACAAAGAAACATGCTACCCACAAGGGTTTGCGCTGGCAGTTCAGGATTTGGTACCGAAGGAGGAAGGTATTTGTAGGACACTTGCTCTACTTACTGCAGAAGCTGAAAGGTGTCACCTACCCCCACTGTAGAGAGGGAAGGGAAAGGGTTTCTCCTTCCATTTAGAAACCTGCAGAGGGTAGATTTCGATTGGATATAAGGAAGAAATTTTTATGATGAGGGTGGTGAGGCAGTGGAAGAGGTTGCCCAGAGAAGTTGGGGCTGCCCCATCCCTGGAAGTGTTCAAGGTCAGGTTGGATGGGGCTTTGGGCAACCTGGTCTGGTGGAAGGTGTCCCTGTCTGCAGCAAGGGGGTTGGACTAGGTGATCTTTAAGGTCCCTTCCAACCAAACCATTCTGTGCACCTGCAACACTGTTGATTTTGGTTGTTTTCTATTTTTAGTGTACTTTTTTTTTTTTAAAACCCTCCTAAACGCTCCCCACAAGCCAGGCAGTGCCAATCCATTAGGTAGGTTTGTACACGAATCTCCTGCCTCATCAGTTTCTGCTGTTGGCCATACCTCAGCTCTTTCCTACTGCCTGACTGTGGCAGACAACAATTTAATCTGCCAAGGACCACAACACCTGAATTTAAATAGAAATTAAGTTAAATATGATCTCTGTATCACAGGCAAACTGGTACAGTTGAACTAAGTCTGATTTTCAATTCTGAAAACCCTCATAGTGCTAGCTGCTACAGATCCTACATTTAACATTCAGATGTAAGCAGCATGCAGTAATTATGGCTTAGAATCACATATTTAAAGTGAAGCAGCAAGAAAAACAGGAACACCACCAATACATAAAATTTCTTGAAGCTTCATAATGCTTTAAGCAGAGAGTTGAAAACCTGAGAACTTGCAATCTTTACAACATTGAAAACGTTTTTCACAGTATTTCAAACATTCATTACAGTTCTTTGCACCCATTTTACTCATATATAAGACTACATAAATTCAAGACTAAAGAATTAGAACTGTGAGTTTAGCCCAAGGTATATACATAGGTATTAAAGGTATGTATATTAAGGTGGTGAATGAACGCCTTAGGGCTCTGCACAGGAGCATTTTCCAACCTCCATGAAAAAGCATGCAAGAACTGATGCATGAAAGATTATCTACTATTTTATTGATAACTTTTTTAAAAACTGGGTTGGAATATGCAAAGAAAGACTTTATTTCCGTAAGTCACTTTCTCACTTCATTTTACAGTTAGCAGTGTGTCCAATATAATTACTCATAATAAATCGCCATATGATTGAATTTTTCTCTTTATCCAAAAAGCATCACCAACATCTGATGTTCTATCAATTAGAATCTGGCTCAATGTCTGTAATGGAATTTTCATTAAAAAAAAAAAAAAAACAAAACCAAAAAAAACCCACCGAAAACCAAAAGCCCAACACAAACAGTCCTGTGTTAATTCTGAGAGAATGATTACAGAAAGAGAACTGTAAACATTTTGTAAACATTTCCATACCTTCTCTAAAACTGGGATGGAAGAGGAAATAATTAAGGTTGTCTTGAGGAATTATATGTATACAAAAATGAATCATGCTAAATTTCAGTGAGACTTTCAGGAAGTGTGATGGGATCCTAGGGGGAGCTCACGCAGAACACAAAAATAACCATATCTGGAGAACTAAAGATAAGTTTATGCAACTTTTCCTATTAATTGTTTTCCTATTAGATTTTTAAGATAAATGAAAAACAATGCCAGAATATTATTAGAAAGTCTTAAAAATCACAGTGGCATTAGAAAAGACTTAATGCTGGAGGATAAGGCAACAAAATTGACCTGTGTAAACCTTTCCAAGTGGTCCTGACACAGAAGCATGACTCTTGCAACACAGTGAAACTGATGCCAAAATTAATTTTTATTTATTTAGTAAATAAATTACTCTTTCAGCAAATATTTCTAGAAAATTAAACCAAAGACTGAGCTATAATAAGTTCCCAAATCCTCGGAATTTACACTTAGATTCTTAAGAGGACAAATTCTGAACAAACCCAATAATTACAGACAGATTTAGTGACTCAAAACACCTGTAACTAGTGATACAGGATTTATGTCACATGCCCAAAACAAACCTCCTCTCTTACATTCAAAGTTAAATAGTTGGGTGTGGAAAATCAACTACAGTAATGAGAATATCCCAGCTGTGCAAGCACAATATTGTAATAAGTCTCAAACCATGACTACTGCATAGGATTAAAGGCAAATTAATCATTTTCCGAGGAAAATAATTACTGTGCAGACCACGTATTTGTTTCCTTCCATGTGAGATAAAATTGAACTGTAGCTCAGCAACTAAAGTATAAGGACATTACACTGAAGCTTATGAGATGCTGCATGACAGAAACAAGCAAGATGTCTGTAATTCAACTACTAACAAACGTCATCAAACAGGAGATGTGATGGACCTCATGTGGAAGACAGAGATGAGAAAGCATCAGAGCAGAGCATCAAAAGAACACACAAAGTAGTAATAGAGATTAATATTTTCAACAAATGGGTAACGAAGCAATGAAAAAGGCACAAGAGACAAATATCAGCGGTGATATGAGAATATGTGGTAAGATGCATAAAATTTGATTAAAATGCATTGAAGAGGAGCAGTTGCTTGAACTAAGTCTCTAGCTGGATTCCACCACTGCAACATTCATTAAATCTAATATTGCATACTGGTGACTATCTACTACAACCCTGAAAAGAAATTAAAAATTACTAGCAAATGCTGACTCAAACTGCGCAACTGGAAAAGCCTGTGCCAATCTGGAAGGAAACCTCTGGGAAAAAAAAATGGAAAATGGAACTGGGGAGTGGGATAAACAAAAAAAAACACAGGTTGAGGAACTAAATTACAGCTGGTAGATAAGCTCATGGCATATTAACATGGGATGAAGATCCCACTAGCCCATGGTGTCATTATAGCCCTGACAGTGACACCAAGAGCTTTGGAATCCTCTGTTTGAAACTGGACAGCTACAATATTTGTACACTGAATTAAAAGTGGTGAATGGCTGAAAATAGCTGGAGAATGAGTCTTCCATTTTATAGGGCTATCTTAGATTATAGGTGTAGTCTTTCATTGCATCAGCTGAAAAATGTGGCTCTCGATGTGTCCAAAAAATCTCATTAACAAGAGACAAAGTAAATCTTAACAGGACAGTTACTGTTTAGGCATTTATTTTAAAATAATTTTTATTCCCTATTACATCCTTTCCAAAGGGCAGGCTACTTCCTTTAACGCATCAAACTTCTTACACAGCCTGCTGAAAGAACGAACCATAAAGATTAAGTCCTTTTCAATTCTACCCCATGTTCAGCGTCTCGAGACATCCCAGTCCTCTGAAACCTGCTGCTGGGCAGATAACTAGCTCTGCCTTGCCCTGCACCATCTTCCAAACGGTCCTTCCTCCCAGGCTTCACTTCTTCAGCAGTTATACAGAAAAAAGGATTACTTTCTAACAACTTCTGTACTGTTCTCACACCCCTATGTAGTACCCTGTGAATGTTCATATTCTCTTGTTTTACCTGCAGACCCATCCCCATCCTTTCACAAGTGTTTTTAAGAGATTTCCTTCATTTCTACTGCTGCAGTACTGATCAGATCTTGATTTGAAGAAACTCACACTGAGTTCTTATGTTTCTGTAAAATATGGAAACCATTTGTCCACCACTGTCTCTTCATTTTTTTGTGCAACATAATTTAATATAGATAAAAGCAAGCTAGGACATAAATCACATCTCTTTCTCCAGAAAGAAAAGTTTCATTCACTAGCAAAGAATAGCTGACAGAGCAAAAGGACAAATAACATATACAAATAAAGCTAAAAAATTTGAAAAAAAAATGTGGTAGAGTGAAACACGGAGGAAGACTCTTCAAAAGAAATACAAGTTTAACATACAGCCCTTGTTATTCATTGAGCAAGTCTGAAGTTAGATGAGACAAAATGAATTTGCAGTACCATTTGCTAAGAGTAAGAAACAAATTCTCTAGCCATATGCTGCTGATGTTATAAAAAGGCAAGTGAACTGTCCTCTGAGTTTGGAATGGGACCTGTCCCTTAGGCAATTAAAACCACATCTAAAGATCTGCACTGGTGGCTGTAAGCACTGAACATGCCTGGGAGGTCACAGTAGAACTTGAGAGCTGGCCCAGCTGCACAGAAAGCTTCTCTTCTTTGGGAAGGCAACGGGCAATTCCTCTCCAAAAAAACTGCATGGTAACTAAAAATCAGAAGACGCATTTCTCAAGATGCTAACTTACAACTGAAGCACTGTTTAAAAGAGGTAATTTAGACATATGGAGATAAAGATAGCAGTGCCTGGTTGTATCAAACACTGCTAGAAAGATTTTTAGCACCAGGGGTACATTTACATTTTTTTCATTTTGTCTTTTTTTTTCCCCCTCTCCTCCTTCTTCAAAAAGGACGGATGTTTTTCAGTTCAGCCTACCTCTGTGCCCAAGCAGTGGATTTCAACTTTTAAAATGACAAAACTGGAGTAGGAGGAAGCTGAGTCTAGAAGGTTTGCAAGTTCACAGCCTTTGAAACTTAAAATTCCTTTCCTTATATCAGCATTAAAAGAGATTCTATGAACTTTTTAAAACAATACAGAAAACAAGGCACATAACTTACCTCGTAGTAACTTCGCACAGCATTGCAAAACGCTTCATCTGCTACGATTTGCGTCTCCCCATTCAAAAAGGCCTGGAAACGTTCCTTCAGTATCTGTAGCTGCTGCTTATTGAGCTAGGCAAGAAAAAACAGAAGGAGGGGGGAGAAAACAATAATAAAAGCAGTTAGTCTCAAAGGAAAAATATGCAGCACTAGACACACTTGGAAGCTGTGAACAGGGAAGAAAAGGCAAAGGCTCCTTGGCCACCTGGCTGCCCAGTGAGCAGCACCTCTGCAGAGTCCTGGGCAAGGCAAGTTGCTGCAGCACATCATGCACGTACTCAGCATGCAACCCAACCTCTCCTCT
>NW_009615686.1:0-7824 GCF_000690535.1 Cariama cristata | reverse complement strand
CTTTCCCTCATGTCCTCAGGATGCTACAGGTAAGTCTGCATGGATACTTCTTCTGAGCAATATTTTATATGCACATGCCGAATAAAATGGCTGACCTTCCCCACGGCCACACCACCAGCTAATAAAACTTAGCTCTTAGCTCCAGCCTTCAAATATTTCAATATTTTTCAGCCTTCAAATAAGTGAAAAACAACTGATATGCCTCCGTTTTTTGGAGTAATCTACACCCTACCGTTGGCGTGTTTTAACAAGCACGCTCACTGTGAAGAAAATGGATGAAACATGCGCCCTGTGATGGAAATGGCCTTCCAGCCACCGCTGTTACAGCACTATGAACGATGTGAAACAACTCATCTTGGGGAACAGCAGCCACAGGGCTCCAAGACTGATACCAAATTACATTTGGTGGACTTGTTATCAAAGTTGAGTGCATTTTGAACACAGACTCCTAGTAGAGAACATTACATAATTAAATCTTGCAGTCAACCCATTTTTATCAAAGTTTAATGTTATCGGAAACAGCAAAATCTAAAAGCTCTCCGGGGATCCAGACACAGGCCTTTTGCCAAGGTTCCTATCAACTCTTGAAATATTTAGTAAGGTATTTCTCCTCATCAAATCTGTGAAAAATTAGAATGTCACATGAAAGGAGACTGCCACTAACACACCAACATAAAAAAACAAGTTAAAAGTAGTTGTTTTGCTTTCCTAATACTTAGAAACTCAAGTAAAAGCCTTTAGTCCAGCGAGTATTCCAGAACTTTAAATTTAACGTTTAAAAAATTCAAACATAACTGATCGGAAAGTTTTTTTCAGCCTTCTTGTATTTTGCTTAGTTAAAAATAAACAAATAAATAAATGTATAGCCAGAAACTGAAAATATTTTCCTAGAGGGCAGAAAGTCATATTTGTAATGGTTAACCTGCAGCAAATAACATTACCCTGATTGCATCATCACTTCTTACAGAAGAACTTTTTGGCATCTACAGTAAGTATGGTGACCTTACGCTTCCAGGTCCCTAGTGTCGACACTTTGAAGCCATTTAAGCTACAACACTGTTAAAAGATTAGCAAAATTACTGCTACCCTGGTAATGCATCTACCTTGGACTATCTCTATTTCCTTCATATCAAGGGAGGATTTTCATCCTACATAAAGTTTGTTAAGTTTGTCAAGTCATGTGGTTCTATGAAACATGTAGCAACTTACTGCAAAACTCCCTCCCAATTGAATCCAAATCGGAAAGCTGTTCTATTTTCACAGGAAACAATAGTATGGATGCCATCTAAATACTTGGTATGAGAACTCCTCTGAAAAATAGCAACATGTAGGCAGTAGGAATGCAAAACCAAAGAGCTATGCCTTTGAAAAAAAATCCAAGCTAGTTAAAAATATATGATAATTCTGTTCCTCATCTTAATGAAATGATTAGCGATACAGAACAAGCCCCAAGAAACCTCTGCAGAAGAAAAGGCCTCCCGTTGAGGCAAGCAAACTTCAACTGAGGTTGCTGTGACTTGGAAAAATTTCCTGCGTGAGCTCTTGAGAGGAGCAGCCCAACACTGACACATCGCCAGCCTGTACCACTGCTAGTTCAAATCAAGGGGAGAGAAGTATTTGTATTATGTCTGCACATACAGCAAAAATGGCACCTATTCACCTGGCTGCAGACAGCCATTCCTTGCACAGAATCTGCACCACAAAGCTTAGCTGTTTCTAACAGAAATCAAAAACTTCATTCCCAGATATGCAGGACAAGTCTCTCCCTTTATCCAATTCCCTTTATTCTTCTCCCATGTTCTAAAGATATTGGACAAGTTGAGATATCGGAAAATGCAAATCATTAAGGACGGATCGAGGGTTTTTTTTCAGCAGACACTTGTTCTCATAGGGGACTTTAAAAAGAGCCGAGCGGTCCCACAGATGGTGCTGAGCAAGCAGCTCCTTCCTCCCATGGAATACTCACAGCTCTGCCATGAGAACATGCGGGCTCCTTGCCAAGGCAATTATGGAAATGTGTTTCCATGCTTGCAGACTTCATTCTTTAGGTGATTTGCTTGTCTATTACCCACATATCAAACAAAAACATTATGAATAAGGCAATGAAATATAAATTTAATTTCGACTTCCTCATTTCTAACCATCATAGTTCAGCGAACTGAAATGCCTTTAAAATATTTATATATGGCTTCCATATTCAATACTTCAGGTTCTAAGTAATTCTAAGGATTGACTGGCATTTTAGGATTACTGTACGTTTCTTAAATTACCTATGTTTTAGTGCGAAAACTGGATGTGTAGGAGAACAAAGTTCTCCTGCAAAACTAAATAATAATTCCAATGGAAAATATGAAAAGCTCTCACTAAGGATGATCTCACTACACCTCTCACTACGGATGATCTGAAGACTATTTTACAGGTCCCAAGTACTGTCATATATAGAGACGTAATTGTGTTAACTGTCAAGATACAGAATAATTTATAGTAGTCTGCTGTAGCATACAGTTCCTCTTGGTTTTTTATTTGTCAGAATACTGAGTATACAGGGAATTCTCACTTTTTTTTTATGTTGGTCATTTTTAATGGATTCATCAACACTCCTCAATTTGCAGCCAAGCGCCTTTAAAAATGAAACAAAACAAAACTAACAGAAAAAGTAGTAGCTTAGAAATGCAGAGAACAAAGGAGAGTCTAAATTGCATTAGAGTGTCATAACAGCAAATGGAGAGAAACAGGCTTCTGTACAGGACATTAACTCTCAGACACTGCCAAAGAGCTCAACCTGTCCAGGTCTGGGCTACCTTTGAAGTTGTCCATCTTGGTTAACAAGGAACAAGAGACGAGGACATTACGCATAACCAGAATCCCAGGTGAAATGCTTAAACTTCAGGGCAATAAGCCTGGCCAGATTGTCTCTGGTAGGAGCTCACATAACGGAGCTCAAAATCCTCCTGCAGCAGGATTACCTCTTCCCTGCACCTGCCCTTTCCTCCTTTCCTCTCTGCAAAACCCACATGCATCAGACCTTTGCTTTCAGTCCCTCACTACTTCTTTACATCTTTATGTTTCTTTCTATTAGAATTAAAATGCAGACACATAGGCACTGACAGTAAACAGCAAAATTAAAAATAAAAATTGACATTACAACATGCTCCCCAAAACGTAAACTGAAGTCTGAATATCAGTTGAAGCATACAGGAAAGCCTCATGGATTCTATTGCTTTCCATCAACCTGCTTCAGTTTTGTATTGCTTATGTGGATTTTGCATTCTCAGTGATATGAAATCTGTTGCCATAACTCTCTGTGATACTTCATAAATAACTACTGCTGCTTCACAGGAGAATGTATAACTAAATTCCAGCAAGTCAGAATATCAGGTTTGATTGCATTCTGCAGAATGACTGAAGATAAGCAAAGACAACTTTAAGGGCAAACAAGATTAACTGCCCTCAAATTTGCTTTTTCTTTATTGCAGCCACGCAACAGATAAAAATTTCTCTTCCCCTCCATCCCTGTGCCTTTCACAAAAGGTAACATTTATTTTTTACATTTTCTAATCTTAGTAGATTATCAAAGAATGAAAACATATATTTAAGACAGAATAAATTTCTCAAAGAGCTATTGAATTAAAGTAAGAATAACTTTTTTCAAGTTGCAGTAGCAATTTAACTTTTCGCAATTTACAGAGTAATACAAAGGTATCAAAAGAGCCTCAATAATTTAACTGTTAAAAAAACATTCTCACCTTGCATTTAATGTTTCAAAGAAGTCTTAGATATCCCAATATATTCCTCTTTGAGCACTAATTTAAAGATTTGCTTTCTCCCTTCTAAAGTGAAACATAGGTATGAAAACCTACAGGTATTTCTGGTTTAGCTCTACTCGTACCTTTAAACAATTTCAATAAATGGATTTTATACAGAGTTTAAAGTCTTATTTTTATAAGAAGCTGCATTTCAAACAGATTTGGCAGTTCAGGGAGTTGTTTCA
Source organism: Cariama cristata (assembly GCF_000690535.1). Taxonomy (NCBI): domain Eukaryota; kingdom Metazoa; phylum Chordata; class Aves; order Cariamiformes; family Cariamidae; genus Cariama; species Cariama cristata. The sequence continues at coordinate 3,833 of NW_009615686.1, read as the reverse complement.
ATGTCACAGTTTTTACTGCATCAAATAATAAACTCCAACATTTTGAAGGGAAAATGAGGCACGCATGTATTTGTAACAGTAATACCAATTATCTTCTCTTTGAAAGAAAGAAGAGAACAATAAAAAAAAAAAAAACAAACCAAAAAATCCCAGCTTCACAGAGTTTGATGCCAGATTTAGAGCATTTTCATCCACTTCCCACTGCCTAAAGTACACAGAGCAGCTCACCGCTGCCCTAAACATGTGCAGCCAACAGCAGCTGCCAAAGACGTAACTCACAGCACAACCGTTCCCTACAAAACTTTGGCCTTTAAAATGAAAAAGCTTAAAACACGGCCTGTGCGTTGGCCACAACCAGCCTCTGCCCCCATGCCCCGGTGCACCACAGATGCTGGCTTGCGACCAGAGCCGGCGGCCGAGCCCCAGCGCGGTCAGCCAAGGAGCTGGTACCGGAGCAATAACAATAACATTCTGAGCCATTGCCACCTTGTGGCAATTTTAGAAATATAGAAGAGAAATAACTGCAGGTTGCACGTCTCCGCACTCAGAGCTGGGATCGGTGCGAGTATCAGTAAGCCCCTGACCTTAACATAAGCAACAGCATTGCTTGTTCTCTGCTCCACACTGTAGTGTGGAATTACCCTTTCTCAGACCATACAGGTATTTTAGGAAAATAGAAGGAGATGATGAGTGCAATTATAGATAGAGCTAGAGAAAATATTTCTTACGCAGACTACAAAAAGAGAGGGGTAGGGAGGAGCCAACCAAAGAGCCACTCCCCGAATTGTCAGCTGCAATGTATATGATCTGTAGCACTCAATATGACTTACGTCCCTGAACACTTCCCAAAAATAAGAAGCTCTGTTATTTCAAAACTATTCCATTTTGTCCAATGCCTTCCACAGCAGCAGCTGGTTTTGGACAACTTTAGCCAAAATTATACTTTTTGAGAGCAGAAAAGAGTGGAAAAAGAAATAACCTGATGAGCATTCCCTCAAACAGCTGTCTCTCCATTTCAGTCAGAAGATAAACTTGCATCCTCTGAATGAACAGAAACAAAGGCACAAATAAATCCTTTCCCATTCAACTTCTCATACACTTCTTTGTTTGACAAGAAACTTAACCTTGTTTCTTGTCCCGCCAGGCTCTTTGTCAGGGAGGGAAAAAAAGAAAAAGGAAAAAAAAAAAAAGGAAAAGCGTAGAAATTATGCCAAGGACTGGCTTTCTGGTGTCATGAATTGAGTTTCGCTATAGGATAATTCATTGCACTTGCCAACACCCTCAGTAAGAACCAAACCTGGACACTACCACAGGTCAATGCATTTACAGTGACGCTCAATCTAATATACCACTTCCGGGACAATAAAAATTCAGCTACCAGTAGTTTCCTAGCAATTCAAATAGATCACGTGTTCAAGGCCCTACACATTTAACAGGTCCACTTGCACATCAAACCAAGTTTTCATCCTAAGCTCCACAAGCCTACAAAAGGAGCATGTATGCACTTTACATGTTTTTTGTTGGGTTTTTTTAGATTTTGTTTCATAATTTCACTCTGCCTTGAGAGGCAGCTGGTTAAGTACGGATCTAACTGCCATCTCCTTTGTCTCCCCACCTTCCCAAACCCTCCAACCACAGCAGCGTGCCCAAGGATGTTGAGATCAGCGACCCCCTCCCTGTGCCTCCTCTGCAGGGTCTCCCAGTTCAGTTGTGCAGATGTACTGGTTAACCCATCACAGTGGGCTTTCCTCTTCCCAAATGAGCCTTAGGAACAGCAGGACAGCATCTAACAATACTTGAAACAACTCTTGCTCTACTGTCAAGTGAGAATCAAAGAGCCACCGAAGCCTTCAGCCCAGACCAACCCTGCTGTAACCCCAGCTTCCCACCACCACCCATGGTGGGGAGGGCTTCATCCACAGGGCCGGACTCTGGAAAGCCACATGCACATGTCCTCTGCGAGAGCCGAGGGTAGGGCACAGAGCCTTAGGCCGAACCCATCATTATCATCTCCTTCCAGAAAAACAAAATGCCTGTGCCACATCATTGGCTGTTAATGAGCTTCCTCTCACATCAGTGATGAGAATAAGCCTGTAAAGCCAACAGCCAGTTATGAACAGCAATTCTCCCTCCTTTTCCGCTCCTTCTCCCCAACCTTGCCTCCTCTCCAAGTATCTGCCTACACAAGAAGAGTACTTGTGTTTCAGAGCAGAAATGGACAGTGTTCATTTACACTAAATTATTTCAGAGACTTTCTACTGAGGAAGAAGAGTAAATAACTAGTATTAGAGAATCTTAGTACTAAGATACTGGGTGATAGCTGTGGTTACTGGGCTGAATTATGCAGGTCTTCATCGTGTACAATAATGGTCCTATACAGCATGTGGGCGGCACACAACATATGCTGTCCTTTACTATTCATTGCATAAACCGGTTTGATTTTCTAAATAACAGATAAATATTTTGCTGTCACTTAGCAACCTTAACTGTTCTTTGATTTTCTTAAAGCTGAAGTTATTCCAAGTAAAACAGCGTCTGTAAGGTTTCTGTTTGCTGTCACTCAGCACAGACTATGCTATGTACATACTTGTTGTGCGACAATTCAGCTCCTCATGGAATCAAATACTAGATTTCAAAAATCAGGTAATACATTTACCAAATAAATTCATCATTCTTTATAATCAAACAACCACAACACGGCATTTACCTTTCCTTGGTCTTCCACTTGTTGAAAAAAACAGAAACGCTATCAATAATGTACTGGTCATTCAATTCCACTTACGGGGTATTTCATTGTAAGTTAGAAATATTTCCTGTATCATTAAGACTGAAACTTTAAATGTTTTCACTGTTCAAAGCAGCATATTCAAGATTCTTTGACAGGACTGTAAAACATTTCACAAAGAACAGAGGGTTTGGGGGTTGGTTTTCTTCAGGGAGTAGAGGGGACAGAACAAAAATCACAGGCAGTGAGCAAAGGCAAAGTCTGGTTTATGTGAAGGAATTCAAGTTTACCACGCTGGCTGCCAAAATACAGCACTGAAGACAGCTTCCAAAAACATCAGCCTGGCCACCTGAGAGAAAAAGAAAAATAAGTATTTTGAAAATAAAGGGGAACAAATACTGGGGTGAGGCGGGGGGAGGAAATCAGACTTCCTGAATTTTTGGACAGAAAAATGAAAAGATACAAAGAAATGCAGAAAAATGCAACTACTTAGAAGTTCCTCATAGCAATGGTAGATTTCTTTATTGTTGAAAAACATTGTCAAACTTTTACAGACGATGCCACACTAGGAAAAAAAGCATCTACTATGTGTTTGTCCTAAATGCAGTAAGTATCACACCCCAGTAAAAGCTATCTCCTCCGAGATGAGGTTGTCAGTGCAGTTGCAATCACTTTGTTTGTATCTACTCCTACTACCCGAGATTTGCTGTAGCATTTAGCTGATAATCATCAGCTACATTTATATTATTGTATTTGTTTCTTCTGTGTGGCAGACTTCACTGATCTCTCAGTCTTGAGCGGTTGCACAGACACTACAGCTAGGCCAGCGGTGTTTCACTGGCCCCAAACGATGGTGGCACAAGGGCCATCTCCCACGCCGAGTACACAGTGGCATCACAGCTTTACTTCCTTCAGGCTGCCAGAGCTACAAGGAGACCAGTCATGCCTGAAAGCTATGCAAGCAAAGCTTCCAGCCAACAAAGCTGCTGATGGCTTGTGTGGGTGCCCATGAAAATTATGTCTAGCAGAGACGCACACAGTGATTCTTGTCCATGGTGGGAACCTCAGCTACCAGTGACTTTCATAGAATGGTTTGGTTGGAAGGGAC
>NW_009615685.1:0-2678 GCF_000690535.1 Cariama cristata | reverse complement strand
CAAGAAGCCCACAAGACTGCAAGAAGCCCCATGGAATCTTACTCTGGTCTTTTGGGTTTTGTTTTCTCTCCTATGCTCTCTCTCCTCACACTTAATAAGATCTATCTAAAAATCCTGGGTTTTTTCATCATGCCTGTAAAACTGAAGGACGGAGGAGGAGAGCAGATAAGACACAAAACTGTTACAGAAAAGGGAATCTAATCAAAATGTTAAAAACCGCTTAACTCCAGCTGAGTTTTCGTAATAACTCTCTGTTTGCATTTTTGTTCTTTTATTCAAAAACATACTTTTAAATGAGGCATTAATATCTCTCCCAGTTGATCTGTGCTAGACAAATGTTTTCAGTGTACTACAATGTGCTGAGTAAATTCCTTTTAGCAGTAAGGCACATAACTGTTTTTTATATGATGCTTTAATTGTTATGGAGCAAGAAGAAAATGGGCTGTTAGAAGAAACAAACTGGAAAGGTACATAGAAACAAAGGTAGCCTACTGTACTAGAAAATAACAATGCTCTTCCAATACAATACGGAGAACACACAATATTGGGTAGTGCTCCTTCTTGTTCCCAGAAAAGCTTCAAACTAAGGACAAGGAAGGAATTCTGTAACCTGAAGGAGCTAGCCTAGAGAGGAAGTTTAAAGGAGGATCGTGTAACCTGCTTAAGGAACTTCTGCTGGAGATGAGGAAAAGCAGGAAAATGTAGCAGGTCTACCCCGTGGAGGACGAAGAGCTGAGTGCCTTTCCACCCTCCAAGTTTTGAAAGTAGTGGTGTCCTAGATATCAGAACCAAAGCACATGCACTAGTAGCCAGTTTGTCCAGGCTACTCCGCTGCTAGATGTAGATTATAATGAAATATCAGAACTGACATCGAAAGTCACAGGCTACAGGACACACCTGGGCTGGGAGAAGGAATTGCACCCTTAGACCACATCAGACTGGCAGGCTGCATATTCTGCCTGCTGAGGGTTGCATTGTGAAAGGAACTACAAAAACTCAGCATGTAACAAGGTTACCTCTTTTCTGTTGTCCTCCAATCTTCATTTTCCCTTTCTGTACTCTAATTTTTTGTCTACATTTATTTTCCAGTTAATGCAAGTTAATATCTTTGCTTTTCCACTTCGATGTTTTAAACTATTTAGTCTAAGGATCAGAATGGCCTAGGGACTAGATGTGCTCACTGACTTCTTTATCTGTCTTCCACACTGTATGTGTCTTCACCCTGAGCTGTGGTCCACTCCTATCATCTATCCGGAGGTAAAGGTTAGCGTCTGGCTTTAGCACAGGTGCATACTTCCTCCAACAATCTGCCTAACTTGGAGTTTGAGCGGATGGTCACACCCAAAGGATGTGTAAATGTGTTACCTGGAGCAGCTGTTTAAGCCTGTTTGAGTTCAGTGCTGCCTTAAGTAAGCTAGGCAGTCATACCCTATAGCATGTGCTGTACTTTACTGCATGCTTATCCTGTATGTATAACAATGTACATGTTATTGCTATTAAATTAATGATTATCTGCAACATCTTAAATCAGAAAATTATTTGAGTAAAGTACTGTAATGTTAGGAAAAGCATAATGCAGATTTTTCTGTGCAGGCTTACCACATTTCTCTGTACATGAAGTAACCATGTGATCACTGACTTTTTTCCCACAGGTTTCCATCCTCCTCTGCAGGGTTCAGAGGACCTCACTGTGGCGTATTGATGCATGGACTCCGAATGCAGATCGAAGACTCTTTATTACAATCAAGCAAAATTTTTATACCTCTACAGCGGGCTGATGTGTCAGCCTGTAACTAAGCTTCAGTGATTTTCCATTACAGCATTTTTTAACTATCACAGACATAGCAACTTTAGCAACTTTCTTACCTACAAGGCCAAAGACTAAAGTTTTTTACAAACAGCTGCTGAAACAGACCACTGTGTTCTGCTAACTAGGTTCCACATCTTAAAGCTTCACTTCTTACTCCCATGGCTTTCTGCCAACGAACATAACTGTCTCCTTCTCCTGGGGTCGGCATTTGCTCACTGATGCTGTCGAGTTGACTCAAGAAATACCCACATCTCCCCCTTCTTTGTTTATAAAATGGCTTGGTTCAGCGCTTTATCTGTTAGTTTGCACACATTTTAACAAACAGGGAATACAGAGCAGAATACATACAAAAATGAATAAGCATCCTATACCTATTTGTAATAAGCTTTTTATCCATGCAGTTAAGCCTAATCCACCAAAAAGATTTCCAAAAATGTTAAAAACTCACTTTGTTGTAATTTCTGTACTCCTTCTTGTAAGTTTTCAATACTTTTGTGAATAGACTCAGAATGATCGGACAGATTCATACAACAAAGTCCATTAAAATCCTGACAACTATGACCTTGCGCTAACAATAAAAAATTTATCGCGGCTCTATTCTGCAGCATAGCATGCCTTATGAATCAGTGTCTAGCAATAGTCCACTCAGGGCCAGTGAAGTTGCATTAGTTTGTTTTGTATGTAAGCTAGCAGCAAAGTTTATTGAAGGTGGTAAGTGCTTGCGCTGTTCCTACTCCTGGAGATAATACAGAAGCTGCTATAATTTTGCTAGAGCTCCAAAACTTTATGTTGTCCTTACAATCAGTTGTAAAGGCGTGTGTAGCATGTTTGTGGCAGCGTAATTTGTGAGCTATAATCATGGATGTAT
>NW_009615684.1:106751-108782 GCF_000690535.1 Cariama cristata | reverse complement strand
CCTGGGGCAGTGGGGCTCTAAACTGGCAAGCACAGGTTGAGCGGTGAAAAGGGAATACGTGAGCAGTGCTCCAGCAGAGTTTTTAATTAGGCTCATGTAAAACGCTCAGTGCTGATGATTTAAGGGAGTGACGGCTCCTTGAATAGGGCTGAATTTAATTTCATGCAAATTAAGCGCTAATAAATGGATTTAATAGGATTTAAATTCTGCTGATTTCAGAGCAGACAGTGATATTCCCCTTTCACCGGCAGTGACTCTCTCACCAGACGTGCGCAGGGAGGCTGCCAGCCCCTGGTCACTTGGGTCAGCGGGAGCTCTGTGCTGGTGACCGGCTGGCAACAGGCTGAAGCCTTCAGCTCCAGCACGGATGCGTGGTCCTTTCCCTTTGCTGTGCCTCGTTCCTCCACCCTTGCTACACCTCTGGCTCCTGGCTGCTGGTATTTCTTACTCAGTAATTTTGAAAATACTGAATTATGTTGAAATAAAGGCAGCGGAGGAGAAAGGGGAAGCCGAGGCTGTGGGTTATGGAGAAACCTGCTCGGCTGGTGTTCACGGTGCCCCTCATCCAAGGCATCTTGCTTTTCATACCTCCATACGTGATGGGTGTGCTGGCTGGGCTCTGTGTCCCCTGCGTGCAGCAGCAATGGGACAGGGGGAAGAGGGGCACAGCACCAGGTCAGGTCCCCCCGCGGTGGGCGAGGGCAGTTGGTGCTGCTGCCACTCGTAGTGCAGCCAGCGCTGGAGAGGTCCCAACTTCGGTTTGCAGGCTGGGCCACCGGGCTGCTGATAAATGGTAGCATAACGAAAATAGCCTTTTCATGTTATCGATCGCAGCTCCGGTGGAATTACGAGAACACGTGCTATGATGCCCCGCTCGAACCTCGTAGCTGGCCTGCCCCAGAGTGGGATTCACCACTAAACTTTACTGCATCGGTTGTTCCTCTGGGCTTTTTTGAAGGCAGGCATTCCTCGCTCAGTGCCGGAGGCCTGCTGTATTTTGGCGAGGAATATCCGGAGCAATTGCCTCTGAGCTTTTGATGTATTTTGGCAGGAGAAGGGCAGCGGTGGCAGCAGGAAGGGGTAGGCAGAGCTGCTTTCCAGCACAGCTCCAGGACTGTGCCCCACGTTCGGTGCCCGTGGGGTAGGTGAATATGGATGCCACGGGCGGCATCGCCGTAGGAGTTTCACTGCATTGTGGTCTGAATATAGCATCAAATGCACACATCACCTCTGTTAACTTCTTTTATTTGGTCTTCTGGGTTAAATCTTTCTCCGCCTGGAAATGAGGCGGTCTCTAAGCTTGCACTTTGCTCATGCTGCTCTTATCTTGCTAGCATCGTGCAGCCCAGGCAGCAAGGGAGACTTACTATGAAGAGTGTTGAGCGACTTGCAAAGCAAGTGGCATCCTGCTTGCTTGCTTTTTAACTTCTCGCAAAAGCTGCAAGTTAAGGGCAGGGAGTCCTTAGGTCTCCTTCTTCCCAGGCCCACCGTACCCATCCTTTCCATCCGGGTTAAAATATTGATCACTGAAGTGTATGAAATGTTATTGCTGCCACCTTCAGGGCTGTGCTAAAGAGATGGCTTCCCTGTCCGACTGCTGCGACGAGGATTTGCTGCCTAGAAGGAGCATTTTCTTACCGTCTTACTCCTAAGAACAGTCTGCTTTGAGCTAATAGGATTTAAGTTTCAAGCCAAGGAGCGGTGAGTGCCTTGCAGCGCAGCCAGCCCTTTTGCCACCACCGACCACCCCGCGTGTCGCTTCTCTTTTATTTTCTCAGCCAGAGCAGCTGTTCCTGCAGCTTTCCGTGGTGGGAAACGCCAGAGCCCATGTGTGCCCCCATGTACCCGCGTGAAGGTGCCCCTCAACCCCACGTCGAGCTTTCCCAGCAGCCGGTGGCAGCTCCCCCAAGGCTGACTCTTTCAGCCTTCCCCGCCAGCCGGTGGCATCTCCCCCAAGGCTGACTCTTTCAGGTGTGGGCAGCACGTGCCCACCATATGGATTTGGAAACACGCCGGACTAGAAAGTCTAAG
>NW_009615684.1:106416-106675 GCF_000690535.1 Cariama cristata | reverse complement strand
TGACGGTGGGTGTTTTGCACCAGCGCGTTTGCAAGCAGATGACTGGGAGCGCGTGGGCACGGGCTCTTGTTTTTACTTACGGAACAACTATCTCTAAAGCCATTAACAGTGCATTTCGACTGAATAACTTTCCTAAAAATGTAATTTTCCAGCCTGAGGCGTTTTTACTGTATGACTCAACGAGCTCACCCCAAAACTGGGTTTGCAAATGGCACTGGGATGAACCAGTGGATGGTGCCTGACCCCTCACCACCCAACC
>NW_009615684.1:87095-106404 GCF_000690535.1 Cariama cristata | reverse complement strand
ACTCCCCCCCAGTATGGTGCTCTCCTGGGGCAGGGGGAGGCAGGCGAGGGGCAGCCTGGCCCTCTTGCCTTGCCTAACACTGCGGTGGGGCCAGAGGAGCAACTGTGGCCCTTTTTGTTGACCATTACAAGATCATGATGTAGAGGCTGGGAGACAAGCTGGAGGCAAGCACCTTTTCCATTTCCAGAGTTTTTTCCCGTTGATTTAGTTCCATAATTTGACTTGTTTGAGAAGTGTATTGGAGAAGTGCATTCTCAGGTTTTTGAGAATTTCATGTGAAAGAGGATTAAAGATTTGGGTGTTGTTAATATTAACATGCCCTGGCATGGGAGGGTGTCAAAAAAACAGAAAGGTGAAGCCGCCTATAATAAGATCTAGTGCTCAACCCAAAAAAAATCATAGCAACAGCGCTGTGCTCTTGAGCATGCTGTACTTCTCTTTTGAGGGTCAGAGCGACCTTCCTGAAAGCTGAGTAAATATAAATGTTCCCAGGACATGGCAGGGAAGGTCAGGCAGGCCACTGCTGAAGGCTAGCGTTTTGCAGTAATGCACTCAGCCAAGATATAAAGCGAATTATCTTGCAAGAAGTTGTGCCATGCAATGAGTAGGAGTGGATAGAAATTGGGGATGGGTGTCAGCTAGTTAGAAGTGCTTCCCCAGTAAGATGCTTGAGGGGCAAGTTTCAAATGACTAGGCACCATCCTTTCCCTGCAGTGTTCAGCACACAAAGCAGATGCTTTGCTTAAACCCTTTCCCCTCCCCTCGGGCAACTAAAGGATGCTTGGGTATGCTGAGCTGTGCAGCGTGGGGGGCACTACGCATACAGCAGCTACGGGGATTGGAAAGGCTCGTCGTCCTTGGACGGGACTTGAGTTGCCCCATGCGGTACGTAGGTACAGCAGATCTTGCTCTTTCAGTGGAATGTTTGACTAGTAGAAAGTCAAGTTAAGACTCCTGACTTGATGTTGTTATGGAAATACCAAGTATTTGTCATGCTCATTTGGAAAACCTGAGCTGTATTCTAGCTCCCAGCTCATGGCCTTTGGTTGCTTCTTCCTACAGCTGCATTTGAATATTTCTTTGTTAGGACTCATTTCTAAAACAAAATCTTTCTGAGTGAGAGAGCAAGCCTGTGTGCGCTCAGATGCTTTCCTTTGCGTGGCTGTGAAAAACAATTTGATCTGGTGAGGGCAAAAGCTTGAAGTTTGAGCTATAATTGGAGTTTGGGATTTTTAAAAAGAAAAAGGAAGATAAGAGACCAGTCAAAGCTATCAGAGATTTTTGTTCATAACTGTTTGTATAATCTTTTTGCCCATAACAAGATGTTAATTAAATCGCCACCAACTCTTTAAAATAATTCAGGTCTTTTTTTTTAACCCTTTCACAGCTTTGGTGAAACTCTAACTGTATCCCCATAGTTTGTACATTTAAGAAATACCTGTATTTAAGCTGCTTGACTGCCTGTGTTTTTCCTCTGTCATTTCAACTGCCTGTTGGTCGCCTGATTTCTGAAATCCAGTAAAAAGTATTTAAAGGACGCGAAAGGGGAATACGTTGGTGAATTTGCAAAAGGCAGACGGAGCTTTGCATCCGGCCGAGTTGGGTGCCGAGTACGTACACAGCCTGCGGAGGAAAGGCTGTGGGCGAAACCAATGCCACTGAGAGATGCGAGCTGAGCAGTCCAGCAGCACGCAGTCCTCGTTCCTGGGAGAGACAGTGCCTGCCTTCCCAGCCTCTCTCACTGGCGAGGCCCTGGCTCCCGGCAATACCTCTGCCACTTGGTCCTGCTACCATTAGTTCCTTGGTTGAACTGATGTGATGGCTGAGGAGGAGGAGGCAGTGATGGGCACTTGTCGCTGACAAACCTGAATGACCCCAAGGTTTCATGGAATCACAGAATCGATTTGGTTTCCAGCCACCTGGAGTCTCCAGGAGTTCAGAACATCCCTTGACCAGTTTGAGTGGTGCGATCTTGAAGTCATGGGTTGTTTTGCTTCTGCTTTCCAGGATCCTACCCGGGTGGTGAGCCCCGTTATTGACATCATCAACTTGGACACTTTTGCCTACGTGGCGGCTTCCTCAGACCTCAGAGGAGGTAAGCCCAAGCCTCGTGCATGCCCCATGGGCGTCCATCCCATGGTGTCAACATGCAGTGGCCCAAGGAGCTGGTGGCTCTGCAGCATGCCGCTGGCTCCTGCTATCTTGCAAAAAGCGCATTAGCACTCTTCAGTGCTCACCGCCGGCTCTTTTCAGGCTATTTTAGAGACAGGTAAGCGTGGCATGAGGAATGGTGTTTGCTACAGTGGATAAGGCAGTCAAGCAGGAGAGAAGGGTCATGTCCAAGCCACCCTCGGCAGCGCTGAAAGCAGGGCTGCCGACAGGAGGAGATGGGGGATGTCTAGACAACAAATGGAGGATGCGACTGTAGCACTTATTAGTATGTCTGTGCTATTTGTAGCACGCAATATCCATCAGAGCGTGTAGCTGTGTGCACAAGGGGACAAAGTGAGGTTTCAGCCGCAGCTTTAATTCTGACTTTTCCTGCCTTTGGAGTGCTTGACTTTGCAATTGTAATGGAATATGTTGTTTCTTGTTCATATGCGGTAGTAAAAGACGTTAGTCATTGGACTCTTCTCCCAAGAGCTGCATCTCCATGGCTTAAGTTATTTGAAAGCGGGGAACATACTCCATCAAACACAGCTTCTGCAGCCTGCATTGCCTCCTAATCCATACCCATTTCTAATTTCCCCATGGTACTTCTCTACTTTGGTTTTAGGTTTTGACTGGAGTCTGCATTTCAAATGGGAGCAGCTTTCCCCAGAGCAGAAAGCCAAACGACTTGATCCCACCGAACCCATTAAGTAAGTCGAGAGGGGGAAGGAGGCACCTGAGGAACGTGGGGCAGGACAGGCATCTTATCTGACCTCATCTGTGTCACATCTGTGCCCCACAGCAATGTGATATTCTTTCCAGGACAGCTCTGAACTTCTAATACCTATAGCGAGCTCCTGGCTAGCTTGGGTTTTGCAGTACCCCTTCACCTCCCAACACTGAAGCCCGAGGGTGCTACAAAGGTAGAGGGGGTATATTTATGGTTATTTGTGTTTTGGCAGTGCTAAGGAGGCTGAATATGGTTAGGGAAAAAGCCCAGTGCTCTAGACTCCTGCTTCTCTCAGCTCACTATCACTTAAAAACAAGTCCTCAGCTGTAGTGTCTAGTCCACCCTTTCCAGACCAGCACTGCTCTTCTGGACCTTGCTGAAGTCTCCTCAGAAATTCAGGATGTGCAGGAAAGAGAGCAAAACAGAACAGGAGAGATGCCATCTGTCCCCATGCCATGGGATGGAGGGAGTCCTCTGTTCTGCTGAAAATCTCTCCTGGCAGCAAGCCTGGTGCTGGTGTCTGCGTCCCCAGATGTGAAGTGCTGGGGTGTGTGGTGTGGAGGAGACCAAGTGTTGGGGGAAGCTCTCAGGGCCTGAGAAAGCTCGTAGGGGAGCAAAGCACTGCTTCTCCTGAGGATGCTGTTGTTAACAGGAGCTCTCCCTGGCTTGCCAAAGGCTCACCTTGCGTTCCCGGTCGTCCTGCCATGCAGGGCACTGTGGAGACTAGCCTGGGTGCAGCAGTCACCCCAGCTTCTCCCAAGCCTAGGCTAAGGCATCCACACAGCCTGCCATTGAACGGGGACACAGGACTTGTGCCAGCAAATGGCGAGTCTCCTCCAGCTATCTTCTGAGTCTACCCTCCTCTCCTCCATGGACCTGCTCTGTGCAGTTTTCTTAGCTAATCCAAAGAATGAAAAATAACCCTGTTTTGAAATAAAGATCACACAGCTAGTGATGCCTTTTAAAAAGCCCTTCTGAATGGGCTCTACCTTCCCCTCCCCAGTGGAATGGTGCTCTTAATAGGCTGGCTCCAGGCAAAAAGCCCGTCTGAGTGAATAACCCCCCGAGTGCTAAGTGCGTTTTTGATGCTGAAGCCTACAATCAGGGCTGTGAACTTTGGGCTTGTAGGAGTTGTGCTGATGGGTACATTAGCCAGTCATTAAGTGCCAGGCAATTTATGATTGACAGCAAAATACCAAGGCGGCTAAAAGAAAGGCTCAGATGCTTTTTGAGGTGTGTTGTCCTTGTTTGATGAGAAGGAGATACATAGGTAACATCTTGATGATGGAAGAGGAGGCAAAGGGAAGGGCTGCTTCTGTGCATCCAGGTGCTGCAGCAGTGTTTGAGCGTGTGTCCTCTCTTCCCTTATCCCTTCTGCAGGACTCCCATCATTGCCGGGGGGCTGTTCGTGATCGACAAAGCTTGGTTCAACCACCTGGGGAAGTATGACAGTGCCATGGACATCTGGGGTGGGGAGAACTTCGGTGAGTCACTCTTCTTCCTCCTATGCCTTGATGTGTTGGCTTCTCTTCCTGAGTCATACCAGGTGGATACAAGGTCATTTTGGACTTTGCTTTGAAGGCTCTGCGTGGTTTCCCTGACTTAGATTCATAGGTTATGGTGAGTAAGGGATCCAACAACCATGAATGATGGGAAGTGAGCAGTTGTTGGTACTCAGGGCACCCTGCCTTCCACGCTGCTGTGATCTTCTGTAGGTAAATACTCTAAACTGCAAAGTTTTCAGCTTTGGTGTTACCAACAGATGAGAGAACACCACACACACCCTCCTGTTCCTTCTTGGTCTTACTTTCTCATTAATAAAGCAAAGGCACGTCTTATTCCATTGTCTGATGACAGCATTTTGCAGCTATGAACTAAGGCATCAATGCCTTCCTGAATTTGCAGAGTGCCTGAAACAGCAGCTCCATCGGCATGCTGCAAGCAGGTGGCAAAGTAAAACGGCTGCTTATCCATTCCCGTATCGCTAGATGGCTGAGAGCTGCCAGGCTCTCCTTGACACTATCATTTTTTCCTGCATGAAAAAAAAAAAAAAAGATTGAGATGACCTAAATTCTATCACCTCTGCCCGTTATCACGGGGCAAGATGGGCATTAAGAAATCTCCTGCATGCAAACTTGAGAGGGCACATGAAAGAGGCAACAGCCTGTCCCTTGTCGCCCGTGTCGAGTGGAGCTGGGTCAGGCTGGGCTGTTCTCTCTTTGAAGCCTTAGCGATGCTGCAGGTCAGAGCGATAGACTGTATCTGTGAACGAAAGGGGAGGCACTTGATGTCAAGGAGACAGTTCAGAACCTGGCTTTAATAGCTCACCCCTCTGGGGAGTACGGCTAGCAAGGAAGGAAGGATCTTGTGTCCTAACACATACAGCGATGCTGTCAGTCATCCAAGGGAACAGATGCTGCCGCCTTGCAGTAACCCATCCGCTGCCTGGCACTGTTGTTTCCTTCACATGCCTTTTTCCTCTAGCATATTGAATTTATTTATATCTTGTTATGCAGTAGGATCTTGCGCCTTCACGCTTTCTCTCTGTGGGTGGGTGTCTTGCCATCGGACTGACCCAAAGCATCTGCTCTTCTGAGCAGGATGGCTCTGAGGAAACCGAGGAGGGGAGCGGCAGCCCTCCCGCCTCCCCAGCTGGATCAATGGCCCAAACAAAGCATTCAAGAAGGGAACTAGACAGGAGGAGAGGGACTGCCGTGCCGTGCCTGACCCGCTGTCCGTCTCTGCTCATCATTCGTCTCTGACAGCAGCCAGCCCAAGCTGCTTCTGGGAGACGAACAGTGATGGGGCAGCCTGCCCTCCAGGGAAGCTCCGTCCTGCAGCTTTTCTGATGCCCTGCGCTGGCAGGCGTTGCGCTCCTTACATGTGGTTATGGCCCATCCTACGGAGCACGATGTTTCCCTTACCAGTGCTATGCCCCAGGAGAGCTGGTCCTGACCCAACATGTGCTGGTTGTGCTGCAGGGTGTAATCAGGGCATCGACATGACAAAGGGAAGCCCGGCAGGTTAGCACTGCAACAAAAATTCCTGGGCTGCATAGCAGGAAGGCAGATCCCATCTTGCCCATCGCCCTGAGAGCAGAAGTGTGCCCAGCTCACAGCTGGCTCTCCTGCAGGCACAGCTGTGAAGGGCAGTGTGTCCCACCTCTCCTTGGCACACAGGCAAGGGCAGCTGTGACCCTGCTGGCCCCGGTCACTTCTGGGTAGGTGACAGAGAGCAGGAGCTGACCGAGCGACTGCTTGCTTTATAACTCATTGAATGGTTTGGGTTGGCAGGGACCTTTAAAGATCACCTAGGCCAACCTCCCGGCCATGGGCAGGGACATCTTTCACTAGATCGGGTTGCTGAAAGCCCCATCCAACCTGGCCTTGAACACTTCCAATGATGGGGCATCCACATTTTGGGCACTTGCAGTGAACCGTGCTTTTTCTGGTAGCTTAGTCCGGAGGGGATGCAGGACTCTGGTCCTGGGGAGCATCGCTGCTGCCTTTAGTGTTATTGACTGGGCAGCTGGAGCGGGCTGGAGACTTCAGGCAAAACGAAAGCAAGTGTGTTTGGGTTAGAAGGAGACATTGTAGGTGTTTTGCTTCTTAAATTTACTTAATCCCCTATAGGTGAGTTGATGAGTAATGGCAGAAGGACTTGCAGGCCAGGAAGAAGCGCTAAAGGTATTTTGCCAAGCTAAGGCCAAGCCCAGTGCACACCAACACGTACCGCTTGCATCTCTCCTGGGGGTCGCTCGGAGGGGCCACCCACCCTGCAGACACCTCTCGAGGGTCAGGTGGAGCACACTGTGGGGTCAGATGAAGCACGCTGTTGGCTTCTGCTCCCTTGGCTCCTCTGAGCTGGCCCCGTGCCATGCCTTTGCCAGTGCCTCAGTTTACCTCCTCTCGAGGCATTTAGCTCTTGGCTGCCTGTCTGGAGACCTTGTTTGTTAGCTGCTATGGATGGCTCCATGGGTTATCCCTACCTGCCAAAACCTGTGCTTTAATTGCTTCTGCTGGGACTGGAGTAGGGTCCGCAGGGTGCAACATGCCTGGAGCAGAGAGCTCAGGCTCCTCACCATCTCCTGCCTCTCCAGCACTGTGTTCTCATTCCAGTTCGCAGTGCACAGAGATCACCTTAGACGACTTCCTCATTAGGCTTTAAATTAAGAGCAGGTGAGGACTGAATGGTGCAAGTCTTTCCCTTGTAGCGCTTCAGGGAGCTGCTCTTCTCCCAGGCTGAGCAGAAGGACCGGAGGAGGGGAAGGCACGATGCAGCAGCCACGCTGTGGTTCACAGCTGCTCGGCTGATTGTCCCCTTTTATCGGGCGACCCTCTGATTTTATGCCGGTGCTGTGACACCCAGGCAAATGAGAGCAACAGCCACGTATGAGGGGAACCGAGCGCAGCAGCTTAGAGCGGCCGCATCCTGCCGTAATCTCATTTCCCTGCAGCTGTGATTAAGGTTGCTCCCAATATAGCACCAGGACATGGCACAAGGGCACGTTTTATTGGCCTGTTAATAGCCGGCACTGGGGAGAGTGGTGAGCCTCCAGCTGCTGTTGCAGCTCTTGCCTGTAAACACAGCAGAGAAGGGGAGGGAGGGAATTTCTGGAAAGAAATACTCTTCCCTGCTGTGCTTTCCCACCCCAGCCTTTGCTGGCCCCTGTTGCCAGGGCCAGCTGTTAGGGATGGGCTCAAACCTTGAATTTTGGACCCGAGCATCAAGGCAAGAGGGCTTTGCGGCTGTGCCAGCCTCCCGTTTCCACCAGCTCAGGAGCAGGCAGGCGTACTGGGAGCGGGAACGGGAGCGACATGAATCTGGCTCCCACCTCTGCAGCAACGTGCTCCTCGTGGCTGAGCCATGTGTGCTGAGGAGGCTTTGGGGGTCCGAGCTCCAATTCTCCTTTGCTCCCTGAAGCTGTGAGTTGGTTTTGGAGGGATGGCAGCTTTGTGGGCTGGCAGTGCCTGCCGTTGGAGGAGGAGGAGTCCTGTCCGCACTGCCCAAATGGTCTTCCCGCCAGAGCTGCTTGTCTTGCCAGCATCCGACCTGCGGACAAGTCATCCTTGTGCTGGCGTCCGTGAGGGGACTGCCAGGAGCACAAGCTGGCAAAGGCGATGGGTTTCCTTCTGTCTGACTTCTGTAGTTAAATGGGGGGGCGGGGGGGAGTGAAAAGGAATTTGTAGTTTTGGAGTAGACACATGCTACGTATAGCTCTATACTGTCAACAGATGATAGAACAGGATGCAAAGAACTGCAGAAGCATTTTCTTTTGAATTTCATTTCTTTTCCGTGCTGCTTCTGTCTAAGCATGAATATCTGACAATTTAGCTACAGATTCATAGCTGCACAAGTGTTAGGACCAGATGGACCCATTAGATCAGCCATTCTGCTCACCCGTCCCACCTCGCCAGCTAGGATTTCATCCAGCTCCCTGCCAAGAGCCCCATAACTTCTGGTGTCAATTGTGCCACAGGCTCGTTTTCCTTGGGACGGGGCCCATGGACCAGCCAGAGAGCAGGTTGGGGCAACTGGGAGACATTTCCTATACTGACAGCTTATCCAGATTTTTAGGATAATCTCTCCCACCTTGGCTTGTGTGAAGGTGTGTGTGCCTTGTTGGACTGCAGTGTGGGCACTCGTGGCACGGAGTACATGCTGGGCAGGGTAAGCTCCTGTCCGTTTTGGGACAGGTGATGGATACACAGCGCTGTGTTCACTTTGCAGAATGAGCTGTGGATTCGTAAAGATAATGACTGTTGTAGTCACTAATAAACAGAATTCATGGCCTCTCCTGGTGAACTTGACAGCCCTTTGGAGGGAAGCGACTCTGAAATAGGCAGCTCAGAAGTAATTAGGGGAGCACAAAACTGGCAAGATGATTCTGCAATGTAAGAGGGGCTGCATGAAAAGGGACCTACTTACCGTTTCCCTCTTGCTATTGTGATAGCACCTGCTGTGCTATAGGCAGGATTCAAGTGCACTGACTTCAAACAGATCACAAGAAGCTTTGAAATGTGCTTTTAAGGCAGTTGTGCCTAGGAAAGCCCCTGCGGTAATTGATTTACCCCAGTTTAATGTGGCAGAGGATGAAGTGAGATGTAACATCAGGATCCAGCCTGCTCTAGGACAGAAAGACAAAATGCTGAAGCTGCTTCTCTTGTAGAAATCTCTTTCCGTGTGTGGATGTGTGGAGGGAGCCTGGAAATCATCCCCTGCAGCCGCGTTGGACACGTCTTCCGGAAGAAACATCCCTATGTCTTTCCAGAGGGAAATGCCAATACATACATTAAGTAAGTGTTCTGTGCTTGCTTTGTTTTTTGTGAAAGAGAACAAGGTGCTGCCTTGTGGGGAGGTGGGGAGCAAAGAAGACAGGGAGGAAAGTTTGTTTGGAAAACTTTGAAATATCTCTGGGCAGGAATCTCCTGAGCTGAAGAAAATGCAATTCAGTATGACTCTCCCTTAGGATTTCTACAGTGTCACAAATGTGACAGAAATAGAACACTTATATGGTACCTTTCATGAGCACAGAAATGAAGGGACAGCCCCAGCATATCCCTGAGCACTAGCTGCAGTAACAGCAAATGGTTTAGACCCTCAGGTCACCAGAACGCATTTATAATGACCTGAAATCAGGCTGCCAGCAGCGTCTGTCAGTACCCAGTGGCCTTAGCTGAGGGCTGAGCGTGGCTCAGCTGAACCAGAAAATTTGGTTCCCAATGTCTCTCTGAGAAGGGAGCCAAGCACCGTGCTGGAGGGGGTGCCTGCACCTCCGGGCTGGTGCTGTTCCTCTGCAGGGGCAGCAATGGGCTGCACCTTGCTGGCGGGGACACCGAAGGAGCTGCCAGGGCAACCCAACTGAAGGGGACCTGTCCTCACACACTGGAACATAGACTGAATCAGGTTTTGAAACGGCCAGTTGAAGTGGGCTGTGATCCTAGAAACAGCGGGCAAGGAAGGAGGCAGTCCAGAAGTGGGAATCAGCATGGGAAAGATAATGGGAGCAGCTAGTGAAGTCAGGAAGGATTTCCTCCATTTTTAGAACATGAGGCCGAAGGTTGTCCATTAAGTAAATGACAGAGAAAACCACTAGGAGCACTTATACCTAATGCAGGGTTGTTTCTCAGCTAAACTGCATTTGTGTGTGTTTACACACCAGGCATTCCTTTTAGTGTGGGTTTCCCAGTATTATAAAGAGTCAACGGTATTTGTGAAGACCCAGCTGCCTGCAACGGAGTTACCACTGACCCGGGGGCTCTGCTGCTTCCCCAGGCTTTGCGTGAGACAACGAACTGGGGTAGTGCAAATTACACCTCTCGGTTATACCTAATATGTGGTTTCCACGTGTGTGGGGCAGGAA
The DNA here is from genome assembly GCF_000690535.1 of Cariama cristata. Lineage (NCBI taxonomy): Eukaryota > Metazoa > Chordata > Aves > Cariamiformes > Cariamidae > Cariama > Cariama cristata. Next base: position 96,160 of record NW_009615684.1, on the reverse strand, counting down.
GGGGACTTTGTCACCTTGCTTCAAAAAGACGGCGGTGAGGGGCGTAGGGCGTTGCTGGCATCAAGGAGGAAGGCACAAATTTGAGAGTCATGAGGAGGGCTCTTGCTTTTAGTAGTGAAACAGGACTCCTACAGAAGAGGCTGGGATGTGGCAAAATCTCCACTGTCAGAGTCACTGAAAACCTGAGTGAGAAGGTGGAGGCTGCGTTGCATCACCTGCAGGAGGAGCAAGGGGAGCTTGAATGGGTACAGCTCTTCTGGCTGCGCCTCAGGTGCAGGTGTCCAGGGACTTTGGGGACATCTGAATCAACACCTGGGTGTGAGCCTCGGCATTTATCCCCATGTTTCTTATAAACCCGAGTGAGATCAGGAAGCCAGACAAAAAAAACCCTGCACTTTGGGCAAAGTTAGGTATGGATGTAGACACTGTGACTTAGGCATCTCTTAAGCAAGAGCACTTAGACTATTGCAGTGGCCTCAGAGGGTGGAAGAAGCACCATGAATCAGCAAGGGACCGAAAAGCAATCTGGAGAAACATATCTGTAGGCATTAGGAGCTGGGATTTTATTAACCTTATGCTATCTGTCAGCCTTAAACTTAATGTTATAGTATATAGACTGAGAGGAGAAGCAGCTTCTGGCAACCTGATGCTATGTGGTACCTCTATTTAAACAGAGATGTTAGCAAAAAATATCTTCCCCTTTCTGCCAGATATTGATTTTTTTTTTTTCCCCCCACACACAGCCTCTACTTCAGTGCGAAAGACAGCTCAGGCTCTAGTATTGTGCTGGTTTCATGTGCAGACTGTCCCCTTTTCTGGCCACATGGGACTTGGCTGGGTCCAGACCCTGCCCCATGGCACCTGCAGCTTAGTGGCGTGGAAGTAATAGGTTGGAGGCACTGGGCTGCCTCGGAGCAGGGGCTTGGAGGACTCCCCTGGCCCGGGCAGGGACAGGCAGATAGGCATGGAGCAACAAAGCCATTTGCAAGGAGAGTTGGAGCCATCTGAAGTCAACAGAAGATTTCCTGAGGTTCATAAACCTTCTGCAGACACCTGGCTGATGTGAAAGACTGACATTTATGCTACAGCACTGTGGCCAGGGCGGTTTCTCTTAAGTTTTGAATGCTGAGATTTGCCTCAGTGAAATCCAGGAGTGCAAAGCAGGAGAGTCCATACAGGTTTGATGCAAAGGAAATATTTGCCTTCAATCTTTGGCAAATTTTGCACCACTTTTCAGAGCTCCATCCCAGCCACTGAATAAAACCCCAGGCATGCCTGCCTGGGAGATGATGCTTAGGAGAAGCTTCAGTTCTGAGTCTGGTGGATGCAAAGCATCCAGCTGAGTTTGAAACAGTGAATTCTTCACACAAACTTTGGCCTGTTGTGTTTGGTCCCTGGAGGGGAGGAGGGGTGCCTTCTGTAGTAGTGAGGGGAGGGCTGGCTCAAAGGTGGTTTGGGTGAAGCCAAAGACCAAGTTGAAGACGGGAGGAGAGTGGGATGGATCAGTTGATGCATTTGAGAAAATGCCACCTTGGAGGCTTCCCTGATTTCACCTGTCTTTCATTGCCTCCTTCAGAAACACCAAGCGCACCGCGGAGGTGTGGATGGATGAATTCAAGCAGTACTACTACGCGGCTCGTCCCGCAGCCCAAGGGAGGCCTTATGGAAAGTAAGTGTCCTTCTCTGCTGCCTGTGCCCTGCCTGCTGCAGTGGGCGTTCACCGTGACATCGCCCTGCTGCGGAAACCCACCCGCGTCGTTTTTGTAGTAACGCTCAATTAAATGCTAATGGTAGGCAGATGCTGTAAGCACAGCGATGAAACATATAAACAGCTAATTTGTATGCTGTGCTAGTTTATCCCAGTGAGTGAACCGAATTGAGGTGGTGGAAAATCCCCTCTGCCTGTGTCCTGCCCTTGGCGTTAGGTACAAGTACTTCTGGTCCCAGAGCGGAGTTTGGCGGGGAGAGTCCAGAGGTCTCACTGGCAGCTGAGGGGCAGGAAAGTCATCAAATTTGGGGCTCGCTAAGGCTTTATTGGAGAGGAGCAAGTGCTTTGTATGCAGGGAGTTGGCCATTCATTCTGCGAACAGTCAGAACCGCCTCCCTGTCAGGAGGACTGTAAGTATTTCTGCTAATTTCTCATTTTCATATGTTCTTCCTTTCCTTAGACAGTTTCCTTTGGACCACAGGGAGTTCCAAATCCAAACCCAAATTCCTGTGGCTACTCTTCAGTCTCCAGGATAAATAAATTGAAGTCCTGGTGACTAACCTGTTTCCACTGAATTCATATCCTCTTCCCATCCGTCAGCACCAAATCAAGTAACAGCTCTGTCCTGCTAAATATATGAGGGTGTAGAGAAGAGAGCCTGTGCGAAGGGAAGGTACTGGAGGCTTCCTACTGCTCCGTAAATGCCAGCTCATAACAGCTCCACGGGTAGAGGCTGGCCCAGGGAGGAGCTGGAGTTTGGAAAATGTCACTATACAGCATGATCCCTTAGCAGAAATTTTGCCTTGGTTAATGAAAGAAAGAAGTATTTCACCATGTGATTAACTTCTGCCAACTTAAAGACGTATTTAGGTGGTCTTGGAAATGAAGGCCTTCTGTAGTCCTGTAAACTAAGAGTAACTTATAATAGCATATATTAATTTCCTAGTACATTAATATATTAAATTAATGCTTATTGCATATAGTAGAGAGCATACATTTTTTTTAATAATAATTTTTAAATGACTGTACTTTTCCATGAACCTTTTCATCTACCAGACTCCAGGCTCCTTGTTAAAAAGGCAGTATGTCATCATGCCATTTTACCAAGTGAGACCTCCAAAGAGACAGAGATCAAAATGATCACCCAAGCCATGCAGAAGAGAGCAGAAAATGAAGCTGCTGATGCTCTTGTGTTTGCTGTCTGTGCCTATCTGTTGGGTATCTCTCAGCCTCCCTTTTTGGTGCGTTGGGTCTCACCTTCATGATTTCCATTGTATCTCTATGATATTTTCTTCCCACAGCATCCAGAGCAGAGTGGAGCTGCGGAAGAGGTTGAAATGCCACAGCTTCAAGTGGTATCTGGAAAACGTTTATCCCGAACTTCGGTATGGATGTGCCATCTTCACCTAGCTCTAGCAGGCCAGTGGGATGCCCCATCCCTCCTGCCCCACAGAGCTTTCCTCTGCACCTCCAGTCCCCACACCTCCCGCTGCCCCAGGCACCCCGTCCCTTCAGCTTTACAGAAGGGCATAGTGAATTTTGTGCTGGCCTTAAATACAGCTTGCTCACAGTGTGATATGGTTCATTTGTGATCCTGCTTTCTCTAAGCAGTCTTATAGACCCCGTGGCTCTTTGCGGCAGGGCTGGTGAGGGGCAAAGCACTTTTTGGGGCTTCCTCAGGTATCCTCCTGCCCATGCTGCAGGACAGGTGGTGTAGGGGACTTGCCAGTTTTCCTTACAAAAGTATCCCAAGGTGGAAAATCCACCATAGCCTCTGGTGGGTTGTTTCAGTACTTAATGACTCTTGCTTACATATAAGCACCTAATTTCCAGTCCTTTCACACTGTTCTGTGATACTCAAGACTCCATCCACTCTAGGAGTTTATGACCTATATTCTGGTGGCTCTGCTTTACTCCTAGCCTAATGCTTTGCCTGATATGCACTTCCACAGTAGCTTGTGCAGAGATCCCTTTGAGTCGCCAAAATTACTGGAGAAACCATTGTATCCATCCTCCCTGTCAGTATCAGGAGCCATCCTCAGAAAGGGTGCAAAAGTTTTGGAGATACCTCCAGGGACCTGCTGGTGCAATGGCTGAGTGCAGAATCACAGCGTGAAAATGATTTATAGCTGTTTTCTTACTTTTTTGCCATATGTGGCATTACACAGCAGCATTCACAGGGAACGCCAGTGCTCTGTGGCAGTTTGTTATAAAGTTCCCCACTCCTGTAAGCTGAAGGCTGACCTTCAGCCTGCTCACAGTCTATTCCTTGCTCCTCTGCCTTGTGCAGTGTTATTTATTTTTTCCTCTTATAAAGGCCAGCCATCCATCTCTGAGTGCTGCTTCTGCAGCGTCCCTGTCCATGTATTGCTCTCAGCGGTTCAGTATTGTAATCGATCGTGCCGCTCTCATTTTCTGAAGGTGAAATGGTGTGACTGCACCCTCCTTACCCCACTGAGCCTCCCTTTGAGTACTCCGTGTGCCTGGGGGAGCAGGGATGTTGTTTCCATGCTATTCCCACAGGATTCCTGAGGAATCGCTCTATCAAACTGGGATGATCAGGCAAAGGCAGAGCTGCCTGGAGTCGCAGAAGTCTGAAGCCCAAGAGTTCCCTGTCCTGAGCTTAAATCCTTGTATCAGCAGCAAAGGCACAGCAGCGACGGCACAGGTAAGGTGTGCTGCATATCCCCATGATGCTGGCTGGAGAGAAGGCTCTGGGGCAGCTTCAAGATGATTTCCTAAGCTTTCTAAAGCTCTGTTGGAGGATTACCCATTCTGCCAGCCCATTTCCTCAGGTGGCATGTTGTTAAACCCTGGTAAGTCCTCCTTACCTCGGTGGAGGCCTTGGGCAGCGGCAGGGACTGGTGCAGGAGCCACAGTACAGGGTGGACCGCTTATCTCTGTGCTAGCCTCTGCTGAGCATTTACTGCTGCTCAGGAACGCCACGCGCCATTCATCTGCAGAGATCAGAGAAAGACAAAGACAACTATAATTTCCTTTCATCTTTCAGCCTTATTTCTTTCAAAATGCACTAAATTGCAATGGTATTTATCATTTCATAGCCTGCATTCTTTCAATATTAGATTGCCCATTAAACTAGTGAGAATTTAATGAGGATGATCTTGGGTTTTTTTCAGTCTCACTGAGATGAGAAAAAGCTGTATGAATCGGTATTCTCAAAAGCGTACTCTAGGAAATGTTAGAGACAAGAGCAGGCACATGTGCCTTGCAGCAGAGTTGCTGGAGCAAAACCCTGAAGACACGGCTTCAAAACCTGCCTTTGCTTCAGGCTCCCTTTGTGATTTTGGGCATGTCAGTAAGTTCTCTCACTGTTCCCATCTATAAAACAGGGAGGATAACCATCACTCGCTTCTTCAGGGGTGCCGTGAAATAATTTAATAGGCAATGGTGTACTTGCTTCCATGTGACTGTACATCCTTAACCCTCATGGTTATACATTCAAACCAGGTAGCTACGCATATAAAAGGCCCAGCCTGGAGATGCTGCTGAAAATGTCCCTAATTTGTATGTGCAAATGAAACGTCATTATGTGCATTTCTTCCGCATGCAGTTACATGCCTGTCTTTAGTCAGGAAAATAATATCTGCTTCACAGTGTGGTAAAATCAACAATGACTACTTGAATGTTATTCCGTTCATAAAATATAGTGAATATAACTGCAAGTACTGCATAGTTACAGTTCTTATGGTCTAACTGGTTTCCAGATTTTAGAATTATTTTTCTTCCTTCCACTGCTACATGTATTTTTACATAAACAGCAAAAGAAGCGAGCTGATTAGAGCAGGTTGTCATGTTTTGCAGGGCCAACTCTGCTGAAAGAAAAAAAATAATGTTTTAGTGACAATTACAACTTTCAATGAGTTGGATGTTTTTTAAAAAATCTGGGAAAATCAGAATGGAAAATGCTGCTGCAAGCTAGCATTTCAAAATGAAGTGGCATTGGTCTTTCTGAAATATCAATTTGATGTGGTATTTTAAAATGAGAAATGTCACGCCAGCAAGTTGGATTGTTTCATTCCCATCAAACACATTTTGTTTTGACATTTCTGTGCGGTAAATTTTTGGAATTTTTCATGCCACAAACTTTTCATCTTCCCATTCTGATTCTGCAGCAGTTTGCAATAGGTCAGCTTTTCCCATCGGATGGCAACTCCATTTCTTGTGCACATCCAGGGCTGACTCTGCAGGGGAACAGAAAAATGCACTACAAACAGATTGTTGAATAATGACACTCAATACACAGGCAGGAACAGAGAAAAACCTTTTCCTTTTATCTTTCTCTGTCTTTCTAGGATAGTTCTCTGTTACTTGTGCCCACGGAGAATATTTCAGATGAAAGCAGGATATTTAAATTTTGATTGTGAATAGAAACTTGCATTTTAATTACGCGATTGTTACAAGACCACCTGAACTTGTGGATGGCATGGGGGTCATAGTCACCAGGCTGTGTACAATGAGATTATGCAGCAGTCCTGAATGCTACTTAGTTTCGTATTTGGTATACCAGAATAGAGCAATAATCTTCACTTTCAACATACTGAAGTCACATCTTGTTTACCTTAAGCTTCATTATTTGAAAAATAGGATTAGCTAAATCAAAGCTGTGCTTTCCTGGCATTCAGTAAGTATTATGGAAATATCCTGGCCATCCAGACCCTTTATTATCGGTGTTAGCAGCATTAATTGGGTGGCTTGATTGCCCTTCTGTAGTTGTCTCCCTACTAGGCTCCCCAAGCCCTTTACCAACATTACATGCATGAAGTCCTGGGACTGGGTATGAGAAGATCTGAGCTGTCCTGCATCACCATGGTCTGAGGAGAGAGGAACAGGAGGTGTCAGATGGCAATCAATTGCTCTTTATTTTAGTTTTTTCTGTATTCTGTATTTCTATATTTAGTTTTTTCCCCTGTAGTGCAGGGGAAGGGTGTTGTGAGCCCTCTGGGCCACATCCATAGTTTGGGTAAATTGTGAAGAGTAGTCTGCAGTGAAAGCAGATGTACCCTCCTAGCAGAGCTCACAAACCCTCCCTGGTGCTGTCCGATGTTAGTCCTGAATTAATAAAAGGGGCACTGAGGCACAAGAAGACCCCTCATCTTTGTGTCAGAGAGCTCTGTCTTCTCATCCCTGGGACCCACTTGGCCCTTGCCTTTCGGAAAAAGACTGGTAGCAGTCAGGGCAGGTTCTGTCCCCCAAGGTGGCTCTCAGAGAGACCCGCTCTTGAGTTCGTGACTGGCAGAGAGCTTTGTGCGGTGCTGCCCATCCCCAGGGCACAGTGGGCTCTGCCTGCACTCCTGTCCACCGGAGCCTCGGTACTCTATGTCGTCTTGTATCTCATTTCCTAAATCATAGAATGGTTTGGTTGGAAGGAACCTTAAAGCCCATCCAGTTCCAACCCCCCTGCCACAGGCAGGGACACCTTCCACCAGACCAGGTTGCTCAAAGCCCCATCCAGCCTGGCCTTGAACACTTCCAGGGAGTGAACTGATTGATTTAGTTTTTCACAAGATAAATGCATCTGTGGGAAAATAATTGATCATATTTTTGTCCTGGTCGATCTGATGAAGACCTGAGTAGTTGGGTTTTTTTTTTCAAACTGAGTGTCAGTTGATATTAGTCCATAGATCATTGGAATAGACATCTGAGACTGAAATTTATTTAAATCATTAGCAGTTTCAGGAAACCTGACATACTTCAGATAAAAAAGCAAAAGACACTTTGGCCTGGATACTGACACACACGTAAGCAGTAGCTACAAGATGGATGTATAGTTCAGTCATCTCTTAGACGAGTGAGGAAACAGTGGGAAGGTTGCAGCATTTGTTTCCTGGGCCTGCGCCCCAAAATACCTGGGCCTTGGAGCTGAGTGATTGCTGTTGCGTTTGGGTGGCATGTCCTTAACTCTTATTGTGAAGGAAATGCAATGTGATAATCTGCCTGATGTGGCATTGAAGCTTACCCCAGTTGGCTCAAGGACCTCTGGGGGCTGAGTAGATCTGCACTTTCTTTGGAGAACATTTAGCAACTATCCAAACTAACTTCTCAGTGTCCTTCCTGAGACATCTCACCCATAAAAGTTCTCTTCTGACCCTCCTCCCCTCAAAAATCTTCATTCTTCTCCTCCGTGGGCACGTCCTGCCCCAGTGGTAGGCTGGCTGGAGCTGCAGGACCCAGGTTGAGCTGGCAGAGCAGAAGGGCTGAGCTGGCAGCAGTGTCACCTCTGTACCCGGGCTGCCACGGGCACCTTTTGTACTTTGCTTTCCCTCTCCTGGGATGTGTGTAAGTGCTAGTTGAATCCTAGGGCCTTTTGATGAGTGAAGCACTTTGGTATCCTTAGGTGACCCACGCAGTTGCGTGCCTCGGGATAATCTGTCCCTGTGATTTGAAAAAGATAATTGAGAGCTGAGGTTGTTCCTGGCTTCTTCAGAAATATTTTTCTCTAGTTGCTACCCCGGCTTTAGGGTACAGCTGACCTCTTGCTCGGCAGCAGAGCTTGTACAGCTCTCTCGTGTAATGGTGGGTTCCCATGGGGCTGCTCCTTGCTAGGCTGAGGGGCTCCTTTCTCCTGCGAGCCAGGCTACACCAAGCCGAAGGTCATGTTTTAAAATAATTTCCTCAGTTCACAATGATACTGAGTAACAGTGACAGGTGCCTGCTCAAATGATGCTAAAGCCTTGAAAAATAGTCACAAGCCTCAGATGGGGGTTAGTGTTATCCGAGGCTTTGGAGGATGGGGTTTGCTGGTTGTGGTGTGCAGCTGGTAGCTCTGCTCTCCCAGTCCACCCTCGTCCTCCTTGCTCCACCACCACTTCACCTTTGTCTTTGAAAAGGCAGGAAATCTTGATCTCAGTTTCACCTCGTACGTCTGTTTTTCCTTGGCGCCGGGGTCAGCTCTAAACTCTGTTGGCATCTCTTCAGGCCAGTCTGCAGCCCTGAAGCCATGTTATCTCCTTGAAGGTCTCTCTTCTTTGGAGTACCCTGGGCTGTCCCATCCACCACAACCTCCGGGCTGCGAAGCTCTGCTGTTGTTACTTCTGTGCTGGCCATGTGAGTGCTCAGTGTGCCAGGGTTTAGAAGATAAAAGTAGCTTCTCATGGGGGAAAAAAGCAGGAATTTTCATCCCAACTGATACAAATAAGGGAAGAGATGGGGTAAGATAAAAATTTGCATGGCCATTTGCCTGTATTTTAACTCAAAGCTTTTAATGGATTCTGTGGTGTTCAAGTGACTTTTTTTTTCCCCTCAGAATTCCTTCATTTTCTGCATCAGTTTCTCTGGCTTTCATCTAGGGCTGAAAAGATACAAGACGTGATTAGAACTGGATAAAACATTTTCAGCA
>NW_009615684.1:0-87064 GCF_000690535.1 Cariama cristata | reverse complement strand
ACTTCCATAAAAAGCCATTCTGCCAAAATAGAAGAGCCGTGTGAAAATCTGTCAGTTTAGATAAAGACAGTAGCAGGACAACCTGGGGGCAAGAGAGGAGGATCCAATGTCAGCTGTTGAACTGACACATACATCTACCTCTGAAGGCCTCTCTTCTTATGATGAATAACAGCTAAGGAAAGAGGGTTACCACCACCCTGTCTATCCCATGGCACTTTGCTGAATGCGAGGATGGTCCTGCCCTGAGAGGATGTGAATATTGGGAAGGCTTGAACAGAGCTTGGCCTGGAAAAAAAGCATGGAGAACCTCTGGGAGAAGCGGTCCTCCATGAGATGCCTCAGTGAAGCAAAGAGATTAAGAGGTCAAAGCAAAAAAATGAAGTCCCATGGCCTGAGTTAGTTGGGAGTTTCAACATACGCACGAGTTACAGAATTAACTTGCTGCTTGCTGAGGAGCCTCGTGGGTGCAGCTCCAGCCCTGTCCTGAGCTAAAATGATGAACAATTGGTTAAAAATTTAAAGCATGTTTTCAAAGCAGCTTGTAGCAGCGTGGGCGCCAAGAACAGGTGTTGGAGCTTGCCCCGTAGGGCTTGGTTCTTCACAGATGCAGGACTAATTTGGCACCTGATTTCCCAGGCTGGTGGTTTACACAGCAGCTGACAGTGTGCATGGTTGGGATGTCTGGAATGTGTTCACTGTAGGATCAGGTAAACTCTGCTCCATCTGACAACGAAGAAGTAGTTGCCAGAAGGCCCTTTGGGTGCAGACTGTGGCTTTGAAAATGAATGCTTGTTATGTGCCGAAATCCTGGGCAGCTCTCACTGAGAAGCCTGTGGGCAGGCTGTTCAGAAAGGCAGGTTTGATTTCCATTAGCTGGTGGGGAGTAGTAGGCTAAGAAGCGCGGGGTGTGAGGATCCCAGTGTGAAGTCCTTGTGGGTCTGGGTCTGCTGTGCAAAAGCGTGTTTTCCCTTCCAGGTGGCTAAGAATCTGAATGAAGTGGGACTTATATTCCCAGGAATTAAATGCCTGCAGCTGTCTTTTGAAGTTGGGGAGAGGAGTTAGAGCTGCTGACGGTGACAAATACCAATGGGGTGGAAGCATTTCCCTGCTCTAATAACTCATGCTAATGCAACCTAAAGCCTTCACCATTCAAAGTCAGGGGAAGCTGCAGGCGTCCCAGCTCTGAGATCAGAGCAGCCATTCTTCACCTCCCTCTCCAGCACTCAGGAGGGGTTGCAGTCTCCCCGGAGCACCTTTTACCCTTCATTTTTCCAGACCCAGCCCAACTGCCATACGTCTGAGCAGTGCCTTCCCCTCCATTGCCAACACCCCTGCTCACTTCACTCCTCCGTATCTGAGCTCTCAACTGTTTTGCTTTCTCTCTGCACCTTTTCTTTCACAGCAGCTTTCCCAGTTCTCATAGCCTGTACCCTGTCAAAGCATTTCCCTTGGCTCTTGGGGCCTATTGCGGAAACCCTCTTGCTCCCTGGCCTCGCTCTCTCCAGCATGGCTATTGCCCTCTGCCAGTGAAGCCAACCTGCTCTTTGTCCTCCGGTCCTGCTCACCCGCCCTGCCAGGGCTCAGCATCCTGCTTTCCGTTTGCTCCCACTGCTGCTCGCCTGACGGCTGCCTCAGAGCCATTTACACGGCAGGAGCTGATCCTGCTTTGCACCCTGGCTAGAGGCCCTCAGAAACCCCTTCCAGCCCTACTCTTTCTAATTTTAAAGTTAATGCCCGCACAAAGTTATAAACAAAAAACTTGTTCCAGAAATCATTCTCCGGGGTTTTATAAAAGCATGGTTTGCAGTTTCCCGTAGCCAAAGCAGCTTTTGTCTGCTTGTGTACACATACAAATAGCAGGGAGATGGCCCTTGCCTGGGCAGTCTCTGATCCTCAGGAGGTGCTTTTGGGCAATATGAGCACAGGTGAATGATAGAAAACGTTCAACTGGAATAAACATTGGAGTAAACTTGTGTGAAATACTCCTGGGCTAAGCAGTGTATCTGTACATGCATGATGCTTTGTCCAGCACATTTGGAAATCCTGGTCAAACTATCAGCTACTCTTTTTTTTTCTCCCAAGTAAAACATCCATGGGTGAAAAAAAAGGATCATCCCAGAGAGCCCCTGTTGTATGGTAAGCTTCAAACAGGACAGACTCTCTGCTCCTCCAAAGTTTATTTCTTGGGCTGAGGAGCTGATAACGAGCAGGTGAACATGAAAAGCAGCATGGGAAAAAAAATTCCATGACAGCCCAGGGGAACAGCAATAGCGGTGGTCATAGCAAACCAGTACAGCAGACGTTTGGAGTTTGGTCCCACTCCTTTGAAATAAAGCCGAGCTTTACCCTGGATTTTTGTGATATTTGTGAACAGAATCCTGGGATTTGCAAACATTTGCTATATATCACCTCCTCTTTCCCGCTGCCAGCTGCAAAGCACTTCTGCTGCTCTTCCTTGGAAAAAGAGGATTGCACATTGTGTGGTTAGCAATATTTCCACCTCTCTCTTGCTGTTTTTCCATGCCCTTGTTCCTTGTTCCCACAGCCCAGTTCAGGCTATGAAATAGCTTTGCCCTATGAACCATTTTCTTCCAGCAGCTTTTGCAGACATTCTCTTTGGTACATGCAGCCCCCCAATGACAGCAGCAGTTTTGAGGAGGCTTGAAACATCCTAGTGACCTGTCCTGGTGCCTCTTGAAGTCAATGAGGTTTGTGCTTAGAGGGGGCAGGATCCAAGCCAAAGTGTTTGCTTTCCAGGTAGAAGACTACCAAGAATCAACCCTGATCTCTCATTTCCTTTCTTTTTCTTCCTCTTTGCAGGAATGGACATACACATACAACCACCAAGTCCGCCAGCAGCAGCTGTGCTTGTCCGTGTACACCCTCTTCCCCGGTTCCCAGGTGCTGCTGTCACCTTGCAAAGAAGGTGACAACAAGCAGGTGAGCCCTTTCGCTGATCCCCCGTTTTCTTTGAGGTTCCCTCTCTTTCAGCATAGTATTACTGCATAGCAAATGGCCTGTGCACTCTGACTTCATCTGAGAAGCACAGTCTATCGGGGAATACAGACTCCAGCCCGTTCAACCCTTTGCCTCTTAAATGAGTGTGTTGATAAGGATGTCTATTAATGCGGGTGGTGATCTGGATACTTATCTGCAGAAGTCAAACCAAAACTGGCAATTTAGTTCACACGGGCTGCCAGTCAGCCAGCAGACGCTAACGTTTCTTGCAGTTAATCATCAAGCTGGCATTTGAACCAGTGACCTGGGGAAAAAGCTGTTAGTAATATATTATCTTCCTGAAGCCAAGCAGAGGCTGAGCTTAAATGAGCGTGCTTCTGATGGGAGAAATACTCAGCATGTGCTCTGCTCGGTGTGGGTTTGGGGACCCTGTTCTTCCCAGCATCAGGCCACAAAGGCTTAGTGATGACAGTCCTCTTGATGCTGGAACAGTATAGGAAAAGTATAATGAGGAGGAAGCTTGTTCACCCCTGTTTCTCCTCTTGTGTGTGTCTCTCCTCAGCGATGGGGTAAAGTTGGGTCACACATTGAACACATAGCTTCACGCTTCTGTTTGGATACTGAGACCATTGGGGACACGAGTGAGAGTACCAAAGAGCTTGTCATCAACCCTTGTGAGAGCACAGCCATGAGCCAGCGTTGGGACATGGTGATGTCTTGACCTACTGGAGGACTTACACAGTGAGGATGGGCACTCAGACGTTGTTACGTGCAGCCGAGATGTACCAGATGGAGCTCAAATGCAAAACCATTGGGAGTCCTTGTGTACTATGGGACAGGAGAAGAATCATTCAAGTAAAAATAAGGACATAGTGCTCCGAGTTGAACAACAAATGTTGTCCGCAAGATGTGCAGCTGGTATTGGCCTGTTGGTGGTCATACATTAAGAGAGAAGGCATGGCAAAAAACCAAACTTTAAATGTTTTAGAGGGATACCGGGACTCCTGTGATGGGTCCTACAGAAGTTCAGTGTGCACAGTATTGATTAATCTCTCTGGAAACACAGGTAGAAGAGCCTTGGAGACCAAAAGGAGACTTGGACTCAGCAAAACAAGCATCTCGATAGCTTTTGAGGGGTGAGGCAGGTGCACAAGGAAGGATGTGCCAAGGGATGCTAAGAAACATCGGCTGGGATCAAGTGGAAAACACTGAATTATCTTTGCACTTTTCATTGCTGTGGATGAGTTTGTCTTCTGCAGACAGTATAGGTAGAGGCGTGTTGCACATTGGAATTTGTATCCGATCCACGTATGTGCTGTGTATACAGAGGCAGGGCAGTTGTTTATGGCTGTGGCCAGGATCAAACCAACAAGTAATGAGGGAATCCTGCTCTGTGCTGACTGCATGTGGGCGTTGTTGAATCTCCAAAGCCCAAGCAAACACAGGATTCAGTGTTTGGGATTAAAGGATATAAACTGCTGTGAAGCTGGGAGGAAAGGGAGTGACATGATTATTTCTCCTCTCTGAAGGCCACGGGGGAGCCTCGGTCACTGAAAACTCCCCTATAATCTCACTATGTGTCTCTCACTGCTTCAGATCTGGACTAAGTCAAATTTTCACTTTTCTTCCATAAAAGTAATATTTTTGGTAATTGAAGGTAATTGTGTCATATTTCTGTTTCCCAATTTCCCAATTACAGAAGAGGGGACTCCCATGAAGTGCTGCTACTGAAGGAACGGAGGAGGTAATTAAAACTAGAGACTGCTCTGAGAAAGGAAAAGGGATATTACCTGGTTTTGCTTCCCAGGTATCTTGTAGCTCAAGATGTCAAGTACTGAAGAAAGTTTGAGATTCCCCCAGTCACAGCTGTGAGCAGGGAACCCTGGGGTCACAAAGTACCTCTCTCCCAAAGTCATTTAGCATAGGCAGACTTGGCAGAAATTATTTCATCAGCTTTTGGAGATAAGTCATTAACCAGAGGTCATGTCAGGTGCTATCACTACGTGGGAGTGAGGTGACTGCCAAAGAGGAGTAGGACAGAAGACCTCAGAAGGGGTCTTAGGAGTAGAAGACCGGAGGGTCCTTTCCAGCCTGTATTTCAGAGCAGCTCCCACTACAGCAACAGGTAACAGGCAGTGAATCACCAAGAGCTGTGCACACAGCTCTTTTGTAGTAACAGCTCTCGAAGAGAACTTTCGCAGGACTGTCAGTGTGACTTGAAGAAAAATACAGTTTGTGTCTCTAAAAATGCTAGGGTTTAATGAAAATCCTATCCTTTGTTTCCTGTGCTGCAAACTGCAGGTAAAACACCGTAAGCTTTGAGCCTTCAAGTGCTCTGAGCATCCCTTCTTGAATAAATTGCTGGCTTTCAGGATTTTACTGCCCCAGTTTCGCCTCCCTCAGTGCTGGGAGAAAGCTGTATGTGTAAATCTCCCTGCTGTTAGAGGCAGAACCAGTAAAACTCTTTTATTTACAAAAGGTCACAGGGTATAAATGCCTTCCCTGTGCTGCCGTGATTACTAACCTCATCAAGCTCCCTTGATGCAAACCTCAAGGGCTTCTGTTATGAAAGGGCTGGAACAAGCTGTCATTTTGTGGTGGGAGATGGTGTTTCCATGTCACCACTTTGCACAGGAAACAAGGAAGGCACTTAAAACGGAATGGACCCCTTTCACAAAGAAGGGGCATGACTTTGGGCTCCTTCTATTTAATTGAACGGAGAAATATCAGACTTACTTTTCACACCGGCAATGACAGGCAAGTGATAGTAATTCCCTTTCTAGTGCTTACAAGGGAAAGCAGCTCCCACGAGCCTGAAGCTTAACATGTTCACACCTGTACTGTGCCTACAACCCAGGACTGCCCAGCTGCTGGCGCTTTGATTCTGAAAATTCAAAGATATGAACAACTTGGCCTCAGTTTTGAAGTCCAGCACCTGGCAGGTACACTCTGAGCAGGACCTCAGACCTAGCTAGCTTTATTATTTTCCATCAAAGCTGCAATTATCCATTCTGCTGACAGCCAAAGCTCTCTAAACAGGTAATGCTCTTCTTTGCCTTAGCAGAAACAGCTACCTCACTACAGGTGTGTGTGCTTGAGCACACCGACCCGTGGGACCTGCAGGGATGTATTCCAGGAAAAAGTTGTTTGACCAGCTTTTTGGCTCTCTTGCCTCTTTCTGAAACCCAAATGCTGCCATACCAAACCCCTCCTATTCCAAAACACACACTAAGGTGATCACCATGAACTCGTTTGAGGGCAGTGGAAGGCAGGCAGTGGGGAAGGTGACACCAGCCGTGGTGTCCCCTACCAGAGAGCAGCATGGTTCAGCTAAGTCTCTTGCAGGCCCACAAGTCACCAAGTACCTAACAGCCCTGGGGAGCCGCAGCCACTCGGCGAACTGGTGATTGTGGCTCATGCATCCATCAGCTGTAACCCTTAGACTACAGCTTATTTCGTGATCCAAGAAATGAGATTAGCCCCATGGATCAGCAATGTTTTCGGAGAAGCCTGAGGGTATCAGCCTGACTCCTGAGAAGCTTTATATAAGCAGGCGATGGACTGGCAGTCCCCAGAGTTAGCCCCAATACGGCATTTAGCAAATCTGCTTAGTGTCCCTGCAAAGAGACCTTGCATCATGTCAGGGGAAAGGTTAACTGCTGCTGAAATGCAACTTATACCTTTAGGTTTATTTCACTTATTAAAATACACTGGAGACAGATGAACTTTTTTGCTTTGTATTTGTTACTTGCCTAGACATTTATTATCATGCTGTGAACAAATATACATGACATTGATAGGTGTATCTAGGTGGGCTCATATGCCTATACCTCTTAAGACCTAATGTCATTTGGTAGTAATGTTTTTTGGTAACATTTTGCACTGACTTGAAAGAACAGAAGGTAAAGTAGAAAATACGGTTCTAATCCTGGCTGTTGAGCTTTGTGACAGCCTTTATGATCTCCAGGTAAGTCACTTCTTGTGCCTTGGGAAAATTAGATTCAGAGCAGGAAACTCAGGGCTAGAACTACTACTGCCTTTTAAAGAGCTAACCAAAGCTATGCAAAAAAAAAAAAAACCAAAAAAAACTAAAAAAAACCAAAAACAAAAACAAAACAAACAAAAAAACCCCACAAAGCACCTTAGCCTTCCCCTTCCCTCCCGAAGGAGATCTGTGTTCTAGTGAGAACAAATCTGTTCTGGTTTTAGTTGGGCTAGAGAAGTCTTACAGTCCCTACCTTGCTGCTTATGTGATTTCCAGATGTTTTGTGCTCATCCTCTCTCTGTACCAGCACAGTACCATAAGACAACAACACAAAGAACCAATGCTTGGTTAAGAACCTCAGCTTACAACATGCTGATGTAATAATTTAGTAGTAAAGAGATGGAAACTGAATTCAAAGCTCTTTGATTATCCAGTCATGCAATGGGAAAATAGGGCTGGTGGATGAAGACTGGAGGACTGTGGTTCAAGACAAGCACCAGCCCTGAGCGCTAATCCCTTCTTCTGCTTCTAGGAACAACTTGGGATAGCTAACTTCATTTCCCTGCCTCAGTTTCCCAAACTTTTAGTGAAGACTGAATGTTTTGAAGAGAGTATTAATTTTGGTTGCATACAATACCAGCAGTACTGGACTGGCAAGGGACTGGCAGTCTCTGGAGTTAGCTCCATGGACCCTTATTATCTGCCTGTACAGGGTCTGGTTCGGATGGAGTTAATTTTCCTCATAGCATCCTGTATGGTGCTGTGTTTTAGGCTGGTGACCAAAACAGTGTTGATAACACACAACAACGTTTTAGTTATTGCTGTGCTTGCGCAGTGTCAAGGCCTTCTCCATCTTACTCTGCTGCCCCAGTGAGTAGGCTAGGGTTGGGCAAGAGGTTGGGAGGGGACGCAGCCGGGACAGCTGACCCAAACTGACCAAAGTGATATCTCATACCATATAATGTCACACTCAGCAATGAAACTGGGGGGGGGGCGGTTCCACAGCAGGTGTTACTTGGAGACTGACTGGGCATCAGTCTGCAGGTGGTGAGTGACTGCCTTTCCATCACTGGGTTGTTGTTTTTTTTTTTCTATCCTTTTCCTTCACTTATTAAACTGTCTTTATCTTGACCCACAAGTTTTTCCCAGTTTTGCCCTTCTGATTCTTTCCCCCATCCTGTTTGGTGAGGAGTGAGCGAGTGACTGGGTAGGAGCTTAGCTGCCAGCCAGGGCCAACCCACCAGACTGCCCTAAGCAAACCAGGGTCCGAGTGTAACCGGCTGGTATTCTTTGTGGCTTGGACTCTGATCACAACTGTGCAATAGGATCTGCGCTGCTCAAATCTCAGATCTTAAAAGTTTTAGTGAAAAGCTATGGGCTAGAATTGTTTGTAGAAGCAAAAACAAGCAGATTATACACAAGCAGCAGAAGAAACTGTAGCTCATTAATGTTCTGGCTAAATTAATTTTGAATGATCAGTCCAGCTCCAGTTTTAATATTACGTGGCTGCTTTAGTTGGCTGAAGAGTTTAAGGAAGACTGGTGTTGGGTGTCCAGCTTACACTGAGACTTAAGGGCTGAAATCCAGTGGAATTATTCCAGATTTATGGATGTTTTCCATTTGTCCACTGTTCTGTTACTCACTGGAAGTGCCTTCAGAACCCTGTAAGAATAAAAACCTGTTACAAGCTACTACTTCTCCAACTGAGTCTAAATAAGTTTCAAGTTGAGCTGCATTTCAGCTTAGAGCTGATGAAGAGCAACATATAACTTTGCAGGTAAGAATGCTGCTTTTGTGGTGTAGGGGGCTGTTTGTTTTCTCTGGTATTACTTGGGCACAAAGGAAATCCAAGTTGCTTGTGCGTGATATACAAAAGAAAACATGACTGAGTTTCAAGGTTGGGTTTTGCATAAGCACTCGTCTAGTAATTATCTATTGACTATCCATCACAATGAGTGATGTCTCTCATTTTCCTGTGATTTATGTGAGGGAAGTGTCCAGAGAAGATATTGCTACTGTACAGGGTTAAATTCAATTGTAAAACCTACTTACCAACCAACCAAGGAGGAAAAAAAGGAAAAGGAACATCGAAAGCTTGTATGTAACCTGATACATGTAATAAAAGAAAGATATTGCAAAATCAGGACTGTTCCTAGGCTGAAAGGTTTTGGAGTGTGTAGGGTTATTTTTAAGAGAAAGGAGGAAAAAAGAGATCTGAAGTGTGAACAACTTTATTGACTGTAAACATACTTTTTTCCTGCAGTCTCTGCAACCCAAGCTTTCTTACCTTGGGCTGTGAGCTGACTGCAGACAGAAGTGTCCTGGCTAGCCTGTTACCACCTTGTAAACTGAGAGAAGTGGGAAGAAGCAAACTCCCATCTAAAGGTTTTCCTAGTTTTAAAATTTCTTAAGTTTTACCCTGTGTGAGGGAGAGGGTTGCTTTCCCTGTAGGGCAGCAGCCATTTCTGCTGGAGCAGCGAGCCTTTTGCCAGGATGCTCAGAGCACACGAGACACCTTAATGCTGCAGCAGGACCCTCTGCAAACTGGCAGTGTGACCTCCTGGCTGTGGGCTGGAGTGGCTGTTCTTTGTCTGAGTGAGCTGCAAATTCAGCCTCAGTGACTCAGAGCTACACTGTGGGGCCAGGTTTGTAACACAGCACCAGAGCAAAATCGCCCCATCCTGGGTTGTCTTACCAAAAAGAACAGGTGCCTCTGCAGTGCTCCTGTTGTCCTTCAGAGCAGCCATGCTGGTATCGGGTATTAAATGTGCGCTACGTGGTCCCAACTAACTCTGACGATGGAGACACAGTGATCCATGTGTCTGTCTGTGTTTCTGCAGCAGACAGATACAATGCCATGCCTCCTTCTCTCAGCTTTGGAGAAATTGTCTGAGCCTATTTTAATGGAGGTCAGCATCCTGGTACTGTGATGCTGTTCTTGCATTTGAAATGTTTTTAGACTAATCAATTTTAGAAGCACTTTGAGCGGTTTTCATGAATTCCGATCCTGCTGATAATTCCTGGATCACCCCCATGGACATTCAGCCTATTTTCTCTAGCAGAGATGATGCTTGTTTTCTCTAAATGCAGGGTCAGGCCCAAAATCTACATGCAGTCACAACCTGATCCAATGGGAATTTACTAACATTAGCTCTGACTTTTTTGGACTAAGCCAACACAATTTAGATAGCTATTACAAGTTTTACTGGACTTTAGCTGCTTGGGGCCACCGACAACAAGGACAGGCACAGCAATGAGCATTTCACAAGAAGCAAAAGAGCACGCGGTGTTGGGAGAGTGCTCCTGATCTTCATCCTTAGGCTGCTTTCACCTCCTTACTAATCCTCGGGGAGTTGATCTGAGGAGGGTTGTGCACAAGCTGAGGTGAAAGGGAGTTTTCCTGGAGGTTTGGCAGTGGTGGCAAGCAGTGGCAGGTAGTCTGACTGACTCATGAACTGGTGGAAGGCAAGGCGGGTGGGTTCACAAGATGCACAGTAAGTTGTGGAGGTGTGAGGCTGCTGCTGCAGTGGGTCAGGTGAGACTGGGGAGTATCCAAGGACATTACAAATCATCTGAGCATGAAAACGCCTGCTCCCAGAGGTGCAGAGAGCCTGCGTGGATCTCAGGTCAGCACCCTGCACTTTCAGAGTTTTTTAGTTTGACTGATAACTGATGCAGTGGCTTGAAATGGCTGCCCCAGAATGCTGTAGGGGTTAAAAGAAATTTGCTTATCTGATCACAACATATTTTCGCTTCTGTTAGTGAAACTGTTGTTAGAGTGGCAATGGATTTTTCAGTGCCTTCGAAGTGAAACCTTGATTTGGACACGGCACGTATGTTGATAATGAGCATTACTTGTCCTGTCTCTGCAGCTTTGCGTTGCCAAACACTTTGCAATGGATCCTTAGCTTGAAAGATCACAGCCACTGTATCTTGAAATTGATTTTCTTCTGCAGAGAGATGGCTGAAGCAAAAACCAATTTGGTTTGTATAAACTACATTAGATATAAGAAGATATCCCTCAGAGTGCACAGGATCACCTTTGAAGCCATTTTCACCCTACCATGCATAACAAGTTGCACAATAAAAGGAATTTCTTACAGCTGATCTGATCTCTACCCATCCGTGAATTGGCTCTGAAACGAGATAAACCTATCTCCTCTAATTCAAGACAGGTGTATCCTATTTCCCAATCATATTACAAGACTCATGGGGCCTGGTGGTGTAACCCAGAGCATATTACCAGGGCAAGTGAGGCAGTTTTATCTGCTTTGAGGGACTTGCCTTGCAAATAAGGTGCTAGGTTGCTCCCACTGCCTTCAGGAGGCAGCAAGTTGGTCTGTGAGGTTCTGCCTGGGCTGCCAGTTGGTAAGTGGTGGCTCTGGAGAGTCACGCATGCAGCCAGCTTGCTTTTCTCTCTAGGTAGGTTCAGTGTCTTGTCTCTGTCTTCTCCCCTTCTCTGGCTGATTCTGTCCTTCTAGACTGGTCCTTGGCTGGTGCCTGTCTGTTTAGGTATTCTGGCAGGTAGCCTACAGAAAACAGCAAAGCAGAGAGTATGCTTTAAAGGGAAAAGCGGGAGCGGGGTGGGGGGGAGAAAACACAATAAAACTACCACCTTTCCCTCTCTCCTCCCTATCTCTCTTGGCTTTTTAAAATGGGTTTTCCTGATGTGTGCTAGCAACTAATTTTTAGGATATCTAAGAGGTACGAGGGCTTAGGACACCACTTTAGTACTGGAGATACAGGTGCATTTGCAGTACAACTCCTTTCTGGAGTCATCCCCTCTCTTCTCTCTGCACAAGGCTGCCAGTTCCAGTTGTGCCAAGACTGGGTATGTTTTGTGGGTCCTGCATTGCCATTTTCCCTTGGCAGGAGTGTCAGCCTGGCTCATGAACAGTGAGAAGTTATCCCCAAACAGGAGCAGATGGACTCCTAGCAATAGATGCCAACTCAGGTTATCCCTGAGACAAAAGGGAAAAAGATGCTGGCTGACCAGGCCTGGGGCAGGCACTGGCCCTTCTGTGGGGGACAGGGTGATGCTCACAGCTGAGCTTGTTGCCTTTGGTGGCAGAAAGCAAACCTTCGGTTGGTTTGCCTGTATGCAGTTGTGGAAATGAAAGGTCCCATAGTTGTGTATCACAATAATTAATGGTAGTTGTCAAAAGGTTCCTGAGAGCTTATGTTCTCATACGGAAGGGAAAGGAAAAATTCATGGTGCCTCAACTGGACTTTGTAAGAAGTAACTGGATTGGGGAAAGAAAAGTAACTTGTCCTTAACCTGACTTCAACTTTCTGTGGCAAATAGTAATAGTAGCAGCTGTGGGTGGGTGGATGGGTGCGAAGGGACTACATGCTATCTGGTCTCTGATTTAAAAGGTCAGCCCTGAGCTATTTTAATACGAGGCATTGGGGAGTTAAAAGCTCTGCTTTCTATATTGTGTGTGCTGTGTGCTCAAGTGTGCAGGGCTGTGCTGGGACCTGGGGAGCATTATCTCCCCAGGCTTATAGTGATGGCTTGTGGAGGATCACTGGCGGCGAGCTGTGCGTGCCCTGGGTATGCTATACCTTCCTGGTATGACATGTCTGCTCCTGGGCGGACCGATGCCAACCTCAACGGGGCCAGTGGGAGCCCATTTACCTTTGGTGAGACCCTGATGGAGCAAGAAGCCAGGCCTGTTCAGGCAGTTGCGAGTTGTTCCTCGGAGGCTGCTCTTTCTGGGGCACTTGGCTGTCTGGTGCATCCTGCAGCCTACTTGTCAGTGTATTATCAGTTAATTTAAAATGACTTAAGCAAACCCTTATCAGTGCATGAGACCAAAGGGTCTTAGTGGACATGATGACAAGGAAAGCTTTTATGAGCCACTTCATAAAGCCAAATCCTCAGGAGCTATTGAGGCCATAATTAGATTTGAGGATAATTTGATTCTTCCCCCCCACCCCTCTGTCTTTCTTTCTGGTAGCAAATCAAGGAAGAAATTGGAGCATTCAGTTCATTCTTGTGGAGTCAGAGTGTAGCTGCCGGCTCTTTACTCAGCAAAACAAAGAGATTACAACCTGATACCAAGTAGCCTGGGAGAAGTGTAGGCATGAAAAGTCTAGTGGCTTTTGCTGTTGACCCTGTGGGTCCCTTACGTATGTGCCTGTAAAAGGCCTCCCAAGCCTTAGGAGCAATTAATGATGAAATCAACTAATAACAAGATCTGCAACACAAAAAGGAAACTAGCCAGTGTTTTGTTATGGGGAGAAAATGAGCAAACCAGCAGGGGACATGCTGATCGTGTCTGATTCATGTTGTCTCTATAATCCCAGCTCAAGTTTTAACAGCCCAGGAAGATGAATTACCCACTCTAACCAACACACAGATCAGCATGGGGTTTATTAGAAGCAGGCTATCATTTAACAATGTCAAGAGTGTATTTATTATTAAGCAGTAGACTCCACAGTGTAAATGGAAAACGATTATTCCTCCTTAGACACCAAACAAGGTACGTTCATAAAGCCAAATGGCCAATATATTGTATGATTTCATGAACACAAATACCAGGTCTACTTTACTGGACCTCAGGGCTTTCTATGTTTAGCGAGAGACAAATAAACCAAAATGTTTTGAGCTACTGGAGGACAAAACTGTATACCATATGCTAATTTTGACTCTTAAAACTCCCTGGTGACTTCACCCCAGTGACTTGGTAAGAAACCAGAGAGAGGATTCTGGGTTCAGCACAGATGGATTGGTTAAAAGTGATCGCATGTGGGCCATGGTACGAAAAACAGGCAAGAAAACTCTGTGTTAGCAACTAGACTGCTTTCTAATATGCACTGAGTATTTTCAGCCTAGAGATTGCTCAGAGTCCTTCACTTTTCCTTGAGACCTCTGTCCTTGTCCGTAGGAAAACCAATCAGTAAAATGTATGGTAATACACAGCAAACATTTTGGTTTTATTTATCACTACATTAAGGTACCCAATACGGAAGCATAAATAATATGGTTCCAGTAAACTACCACTTAATGTATTAATACTTCAAGCTGGATTTGTGGGAAAGGCTTGGGGCTGGCCACGTTTTCAGTCCAGCTTTGCAAATCTGAAGCATTTGGTCTGTAGGACCAACAAAAATACAATGCTCTCAACCTGTAGCACAGCCAAACAACTCTTAAGCATTTCGCAGTTCTGCTATTGCTGCACAATCAAATGGCAATGACAGCAATAGCTTTTTGGTCTAAATGTGGGAAAGAGTTACTGGGCACAGCCGTTTGACTGATGTGACTGTCTACATTCTTGGGCTGCCACAATTGGCTTTGAACATCACCAAAAAAAAAATCTTTTCTTTGCAATTTATGAGGTCTTCTCAGCCATATTTTTAACTTGTCCTCCTAACGGCCCTGATGGGAGATACCTTGAAATGTGACAAGGTGAATTCTCAAAATTTAGAAGCCACACTGCAGAATGAGCTGAGAGCTGGGGCAGGCATGGAGCAAATAAGACAGACTACTTTTAACTTTCACCCTTTTTTACTGGCTATCTGGGATTACCTGATTTCTGAAGTTTAGGTAATATTATACACATTTCTTAAAATTTCATAATGTCACTTTCCTTAATTTCCTTCATTTCTCAAATTAGGGATTTGTGAACATACTAGATTGGAAATGCAGGATATGGGTTATGCAGAGTCAATTCTGGCCTTTAAACTTGCTCTTTACCAAAAGTTGCTTTGTAAAAAGAAAAAAGAACCAGTTGACTTTTCTAGTCTTTTCTTGTCATGCATTTAGAAAAGGGAAATACCAAATGTCTATTTGAATGTATTGGCAAGTGAAGCTGGTCTCTGCATCTGGCTATGTGGGGCATAATATCTGCTGTTGGTCTGGGGCATGGATCTGAAGTGTCTTGCTATAGTAAGGCTTTTTCAGTTCTCCTCACCTTCAGCATTCAGTTCGTCCAATCAAATTTAAAGTGCTTTTGTGTTTCACTGCCATTCCCATCAGCTGCTTCTACTGCCGAACACAGTCTGCCACTGTTCCCTGAATTCTCTGCAACCATTATCCATGATCAAGCCATAAAAGCAGATTTGGTATCATCTCAACAGGAATGATTTTCATCTAGGCATGATGAATACCTCTTGCACTCTAATAGCTTGGATTTGAGCCATGCATAATTTTTGCATTAATTATATCATTACTGTTTAATTGCTGCAATTAGCAGCATCACTTTCTCTGAGCCATCACGGTCATCATATGGCCTCCACGTTATAGCAGGCTCTCACTTCTGCAGGCTCCCACCTGTTGGGGCAACCTATGCTGATTCACATGTATGGGATGTCCACATGGAAAATAAACACACAATCCCAAAATGACAAGTCTGATTGTCTGCTGCAATGTAACTGTAAGCAGGAAGACTTTCTTCTGAGGATATCAAAGAGCTGTGTTCAATTGACTAAAAGGAAGAGAGTACCTGAGCTGTTCTCTCTTCTTTGTGAAGACACCTAAAACCCTGCAAGGTGAGTGTAAAATGGTGCCTCTCTGAAATGCTCATTTTTCATGTCCTCTTTGTGTAGCTTCAGGTGGCTATGCAAAGTACAGGGAAGCTGGAATCAGGTTTCAACCTGAATTTTAAGGAGCTTCATAAACTCAATTTGTATGTCACTGTGATAGCAAGTGCCACCTGGAAGTGATATACACGTGGTTTAGGCTAGGAAATGAAGACCAGGCTGGGCATGTCTATCAGGGTGCAGATCCCTTAATTAAGGGTGTGACCATGCTCTTCAAAAACACGATACCTGGTCACATAATGCAGAAGGGGGTTCAGTTCGTAGCTATTAGGATGATACTTCTGGAAGACCTAAGTGCTTCCTGCTGTCTGGTGAAAATGTTAAATGGTGGACTAGTGACAGGAGTGTCATCTGCTAAGTAACTAGCAACACTGCTGGTGTCATCTGTGAGTGCTTTAGGAATCTACCCTCTAACCCACTGCTGCATCTGCAGTGGGGAGGCTCTATCCAGAGCCAGTTATGGGTTTGTAAGGCCTGGGGGAACGCTGTCATGATGAACTGAATGGAAGCATCTCATAGGCAGGCACGAGACCTTCTGCTTTCGTCTTGCAGCAAGGCTGGGTGAAGCCCAAACTCTTATAGCTGCAGGCTACATCTTCACTGTTTCTGAATTTTTGAGCTAACATTTTCAACATTACCCCTTGTCAGTCTTCTGCAGCAAATTAAAATCCATTTTAGATAATGTCAGAAGGATGCCAGTACAACAGGTTATTAATCCTACAGCTATAACATCTGGAGAAAGCTGGCTATACTAGAGTACGCTCATCATATTAGCCGAGTACCAAAGTCCATGCTTCCGTTCTGTAGAGGAAAAGGCTTGTTTCTCTGAAGTAATTGCTCTTCCAGTAATCTGACCAGCCCTCAAGAGATTATACAAATTAAAACTACAGTCTGTTATTCAGAAACAAGATTAGTTCTTTAAGGAGTCATACTTTGTACTGTGGTTGGTGGGCTCTGGAGGCTTCTGCCTGCCTGAATCTCCAGTCTCCCACTCAGCGTTAAGCTATCTGCTAACAGCACCATCAGCCATCATTACTTTGCTGCACAATATCCATCAAGCAACAAACCCTGGTATTTATTTAGCAGCAGGAGATCGTTAACCAGGAGAAGCTGCTTTGTGCCTTTAGACATTCTGCCTTAAATAAGAGTCAGCCATACTGCCAACAGCATAAAAAACTCACTTTACCCTGAATATGAACACTTATTTTGAGTAAAACAGAAAGAAATACAACTTTCTGAACTGCTTTTAATTTTCAGTGAATTTTTTTTTTATTTATTTCTCTTGTGCATGTGTATAATGAGAAGGCTCTCTGGTG
This sequence comes from Cariama cristata, assembly GCF_000690535.1. NCBI lineage: Eukaryota > Metazoa > Chordata > Aves > Cariamiformes > Cariamidae > Cariama > Cariama cristata. Next base: position 70,261 of record NW_009615684.1, on the reverse strand, counting down.
TGCCCCTGGAGGCTTTTTTTTTTTTTTTTGCAATGGCTCTGCTGGGAGTTCTTATTATTGTTGCATTTGTTTGAGTTTGCTTACACAGACAAAAATCACTCAAGCAAAATCACTGCTGATCACTCTGCAAGTGGGAATGATGTTGAGGTGACAGTTATATGAGCTCAGTTGTGTGGACATAAACCATCTCCATCAGTTGGAAAAGCCACCTTGGGAGGGGCTCAAGCTTTTCATGTTTGCTTTCAAGCACTTAGGAAGAAAGGCAGCAATTACAGAACGCGGCTTTGGGTCACTTTAAGTCACCCAGTGAGGAACATTTATGTCACATATTACCAGCTCTTTTTAAAGGCACTGTTCTGTGCCAGTGGTTACCCGCTGTATAGATAATTGTAAAACAAACTCCATATTCCAGTTGACACCCTTTCTAATTACATCTCACCTTCATTAAGCTATTAAAGTGATAAATGCTAGCAATTACATTGAACTCCACTGAAAACTCTCTGTCTGTGGCATGCACTGACTGCGGTGAGTGATTTGCCCAGGAGCCCGGCAGAGTTTTGCCAGCATAGCGAAGCCGTGAACAAAACAACCACAAAAAGGAGAACAAAAAAAAAAAAAGCCTGCAAAACAGCTCAGCTGATTAGAGAGTATCTGACAGTAAAGTCTATACCCAGCATCGAACTGCATGGCTGGCTGAGGCGGCGGGGGCTGACCCGCCGGCCATGAGTGGCAGCTTCTTTTCATTTTAATAAGATCTGTACAGGAGGGGAAAAAAGTGAGCGGATCGTGCTTCAACATGGAATAAAGTGTTCAGTTTCAGCACAAGCAGCTGTGCCATGGTCCGTGTGTGCTTGCACATTTTGGCTCTCCCGAGTTCTTGCACGTGCAGTCTGCCTCGTGTGAAGAGGCAGGTTTCCCAGGACTGGTGTAGATGGATGTCTTTGCATGTGTAGGATTTAAATGTGTGCGGTCACCTGTGCTCTAGCTCATGTGTGGCTCTCACATGTGGGTAAACAAAAAAAAAATGCTTTCTGTCCCTAGAAAGGGATATATGGTGCATGGCAGTTTGCAGGGGCTGTCCAGAGCACTGCCCTGGATGGAGGGGGAAGCCATGAGGGGATTCCCAGGTGCTGAGCTGCCCTGTGATGGGGGGTGCCCTGGCCTCCCTTCCTCCCAGGCAGTCACTTCTGGAGAGCCAGGGAAAAGAGCTGGTGAGATTTGGATTTTGAGTGCTAAAAGACTTATCCCTGTCGAGTGATTTGGGAGAGCAGCAGGACAGGGAGCAGAAGAGCCAGGGAAAGGAAGGGGCATCTTTGCCCCGGTGCCTGTAGCATCTCCTCCTGTCTTCCTTCTCTTATCATTTTCTGCAGGACCACTTCTCTCACTTTTTTCCTCATTCTACCTTTGTGGTGTTTCGCCCTTCCTTAAGCTTGCTTTCCGCAGGGTGCCACCACCGTGGCTGGGCCCTGCGGGGGGACAGGCCCTGACCAGTGTGGGGCAGCCCCGGCCTCTCCTCACGGCTGATGGCCGCCCACCATCAGCACCTTTCCCCAGGCACACACTGCTCAGGGGAAGAGAGCGATGCCCTCAGAGGGAGCTGAGAGCTGTAACTCCTCTCTCGGCTGCCCACAGGCCTCCTGGGGAAGCAGGAAGATGAGCTGGAGCATTTGGAGCGGTGTTATTCAGCATGCATGTGGCTGATGCCCATCAGAGCTGTGCGGTCATCCCAAAGGTGAAATCCTCTAGCTCGTCCCTTCAGCCTGGGTGCCTTGGGATGGCTACTGCCCTGACACCAGCCCCCAGCCCGGTCTAGGGGAGGAGAGGGGAGACACCCGAATGGGAGATCTTCTGCAGCCAGAGAACGGGCCTGAGGGTTTGGAGTCACCTTGCGGTGGCTGTGCTGTGACTGCCTGATGGCTGGCTGTTAATTGGGCATATATGGCTTTACAGCAACTGCGGCAGATCAGCCTGATTTCAATCTCATAGCAAATTTAATTTTAAAACCTCACAATGCTTTGTTATTGCCATGCGTGTGGTTCAGTGGAGAGATCAGCCAGCTACTGCAGGAACAGATGTTTCTTTTCCTGATGGATTGAGCCAATACAGGAGATGGAGTGATAGAGATTTTTATTTTTTTTTACTAAATATGATAGCTTCTGAAAACTTTTTCCTGAGGGTTTCTGTAGGGCAACTGCTATTACTGCCAAGAGCATGCCCTGAGCTGGACCTGGGCTTGCCCAGCTCCTCAGGGCCAGTTGTCTTGAAAGCCAAACAATCAGGGTTTCCTACAAGTAAATAATTTCTCAGAAAAGGACAGCCAAAGTCACCTCTTCTTACCGTTTCTGATCTTCCTGTGGACAGATTGAGGGCTTCTCAAGTGCATTTGCTGTCTGAAATTATTTGCTGAATAAGGCCATTAGTCATTTCTGATTTATGAATTTTTCAATCTGTGAGCAGCTCAAAGCAAGGTATTTGAGATTCAAAATGCTGGCTGTGCTGATGTGTTGATTAGCTGGTCTGAATGCATTAAGGTACTTGATGTGTTTCTCTTTTCTGACTAAAATGAGTGTGACCTTTAAATGTTTTGTACTACTAAAAATAGTAAGTCATTAAAATCTTTAGTAGTTGGCCTATGCCTTAAGAATATGATCTAGCGTGAGGAAGAAACAGCTGTGGGCTGCTTATTGACAAATGATAGCAGTGGACATTTCTCCAGCTGCTTTCAACAGGGATAGCTTTTTGATCCGTCCATTGCCTTGCCATATCTGAGTGTCTTGCAGAAGCACCCTGAGCAAAGTTATCAGCATCTGTCACATATTCTTTCTTCCCTTTTACCAGAAAAGGAGCCAGGTGGAAGGGGATGATTTGTTTTGGCATGAATGCCTTCTCTAATAAGGACTGTTCCTAGCAAAGCTTTCTGCATCTTGTTAGCTAAAGACTGGACACTGTACTAGCCTGTTGATGTGGAAATTCTGTGTGTTTTCACATAAGTGATAGAAACTCAGTCTATTTTCAGTGGCTCGGCCTACACAATGCTCAATCTATTTTCTGTGACTGAAAGGTTTGCTCAGAATACTATTTTTGAATATATTCTTGCCAGTAAAATTATTTAGAAGCATATTTGTAGAAAAGTAACATGAAAGTAGCAGGAACCTGGAAAAAAACCAACAACAAAGTCTTTGAAAAACAGGAAAGAAAATTCCTCAAAAAAGCAACAGGGGGGTTATAAGCTACTTTCATTGAATGCCAGCCCATTGACCTACCCTTTCAAATGGGGATGTCCACAGCCTTGCTGACCTACCCTGCTGTTGCTATTATGAAAGGCACTCTCAGACTGCCACCGCTCAGTCATCTCCTGGCAATATGTCCTCTTGGTCACTGGAGGAAGAGATAGAGAAATCAATGGGAGATGCCTGGTTTATGCGCAAGGGTGGAGTTTAGACCTGGTGTAACTTTCTGTGAAATCAAAGGCGCTGGTGTCACTTTGGGGCTAAACACCCTGTGGCCCTGCTCTGCTCTCTCAGCCACAGGGCTGGCTGGAGGTATTTGTGATTAATCAAGAGTAAACAGATCCATGTGTGAGTCAAATCCGACCTCAGGCTGAAGCCCAGTGTTTGGTTTGGTGCTAATGAGGCTTTCTGGGTGTTGCATTAGCTATAATTCTTCTTTGGGCACCACTGTTCAGGCTCTAATACCTACTACAGATGATGACAGCAATACAAGTCAACTTTCCTGTGCTTCCGTGACACCAGACTTGCTGTCCATGAGGAACGCAACCCCAGTAACAGTCAGCAGGTAGAGTCAGTCTTTGCAAATATTTACCTGGTCTTTGCAAATATTTACTTTTCAAGCACTTTTGACACAAGCTTTAACAAATGGCTTCACACAGATATAACTATGAGCGCAGGCATTAGGGAAATGCTAGAGAGGAATGGTGAAAACGAAGAGCAAGGTCAGGCTGGAAGGGAGATGTAGCATCTTGTGTGAGACCTATTGATATAGGCAGAGATGAAGGGAAAAGGGGAAACATTCAGGCATATGGGCTTTTCTTCAGGTCTGAAACTAACCCAAAAAGGTTATTTTTACTGGCTAGCAAAGAAGCACTATTATTTACCAGATGGCAATTTGCAGATGCCTAACCCCCGCCAGCCTGAATCAAACTGCCTTCTTTTCAGGAGAAAGTAAGTTTGTGGTATGGGCACATGCCACTTGGCCTCAGGACCAGACTCAGGCCCTTGCCATCTCCCATGGTATTTAACAGTGGGGATGAAACCTCAGTGTCTGTGGCTTGTTCATGATGTGGCCATTGACCCCGGGTAGGGCTTGAGTGCTGCTGCCTTGTCCCAAAAGATGTGCTCCAAGGTACACTGAAGTTGTTGAATCATTCTGTCAAAGTCAGTGGCCTTTGGCTTAGATCCTGAAGCCAGCAGGCAGTTGTGCATGCTTTTATTCAGGTCGTGAGCTAGGCCCTGGTTAGAGATACAAGAATTTCAGGTGTGTTTCTGAGATGGACTCTTGAATTACACATGGGAATTCATTTTCCAACTAAATGCTTTCTGATTTCACTTTAGATTGTCTCTCTGTGAATGTTTCACCAGTAAAATTTTCTCTCTGGAGTTCTGACAAACATGAAGGGGTATAAAGCACACAGCTCAAATTCCTCACAGTGCTGAGGTGACAAACGATGGGGCACAGCCCTGGCAGTCCCAGCCACTGACTTTAGCCTTGTCCACTGTGAGTAGTGATGAGGAGTTGTTGAATGAAATGCGGTTCATTTATTGCTCATTGTTGAATGAGATAACAGGGTCTAACCTGCCTCTAAACTGCCACTCTTGGTAGTGGCAAAAAGGGCAAAGGATGCATACTTGAAAGGAGGGGGTGTTAAAAAAAACTGACCATGTATCCGTACTGTAGCTCTGTGGCCTGTCTTGCAGGCCTGGTAACACAGCAAGTAAAACAAAGGCATAGAAATCATCATAAAACATAATTTTTATGATAATCACTTGACTTTTCCACAGCACGTAACTGCGGTCATTAAGGAAATGCCCAGAGATTTAAGCCCGTTTGGTTAATAAAAAAACCAATTAAAGATTAACTGTTCTGAAACTTCCCTGTGTTTTTATACACCCAATTGTTAAAACACAGTAAAATGTTTTTAATCATTCATCATTCTGACATGGAGTAATTGTTTGTTATTACTGTTTGGATTACAGAGTGCCTAGAAGCTCTAGTCAGGGATCAAAGTCTTAGTGTATGAGGCACTGTACGCACATAATAAATAGCAGCCTGCGGCCCCAAAGAAGCTGCAGGATGGGGTGGCTATACTATATCATTTTCAGGTTTTGTCTCCCAGCAATGCAGTGACCTCTTCTCTCTCTCTGACAGTCCAGTTATTTAGTATGAAACCTGTCTTTGTGACTTCCTTGCAAGATGCTACAACGCTCTCTGTAGCCTATAGTTAATAGGACCATCCCCAGTGCTTTGGCAGGAGGATATAAAGGGAATGGAGAAGAGGAAGGTAATTCTTTGTTCTAGGAATCAGATCCATCACAGCCTGCAGTATTTCCTCCTCAATACCATTCTCTGTCACTCACTAGGACATATATTGAATCAAACACACTATAGTTTGATTCTCTAGCTAATGGCTACTGAGGCCTGGTCTCAGTACGCCGCAACAAGCACAGTAATTGAAATTCAGACTGCAGGAGAGAAATAGCTTAGTCTTCATTTCAGCACATCACACACATGCTTATACAGAGTTTTCTCTTGGATACAGTAAACAAGGGGCTTGATTCAGTATTGCCTCAAAGTCTTATCCCACATTAGTGAATAAAATGTGACGGTACCAAGAGGTCCCAGCATTGATTGTTTTGGTTTGTTTTGTTTTTTTAAGTTCAAAGTGTCTCATCTTCTTGCTCCAGAGAACAAACTTTTGATGGCTCCCTGTGGCAGAGTCAAGGTCTCTAATTTGTTCTTGGGAGCTGCTAAGATGATATTGCCTTTTCTTTTCCATTAGTGAGTCAGGAGAGCTTGTTCGCTGAGCTCTACTCCATGCTCACTCCCTTTCTTCATCTCTGCATGGCTCACCAGCATCAGAGTAGCCGGAGGAAATCAGATGACTGGGACAAGGATGAGACCTTTCTCATCAGGTGGGCTGTGGGGGATGTGACAGCTGCTCATCCAGCTCTTGCTCCATCTTAAACCCTCTCTTATCCTAGTGCTAGTATAGTGAGATTAGTGATCTGGTCTGGGATTTTCTAATAAGCTCACCAAATTTAAAATTAATGTGTTCTGTTCCAGAAAAAGTTAAAACTAAAAATGCACCAGGAATTGAGGCACTACAGTGATGTTTTCCAGCCTATTTTCAGACTCTTCTGGGTGCTTCCCAGCATAATATTGTACCAGTTTTACTCACCTCAATGGGGAGCAACCATTTCCAAGTCTGTCTCGCCCTGGGGCCAGTCTTGCTGAGCCTTGTCTACCCCTACAACATCCCTCTTCCCTTTCAGGCATTGCCTTGCATTTTACAGTTTTTTACTAGATGGAATAATTTTCACAGAAGTGATCCTCTGTAAAATACCTGAGACTTTGCCCTTCTATTTACATGCTTGTTCTATATTTTGGGCCTGTTTCTATCCTGGTTTGTGACTGTTGCCCATAGCCTCCTGTGCTTGACGACAGAAGTTTTTATAGGGTTTAGTCCTCCTTTTCCTTCACCTCCAAGAAGAAGGATGTGTTTAGAAAGATAGTGGATTTTAACTGGAAGAGTTAAATGCAATTTGTGATGCGCTTCCTGAGTATATTGTAGAATATAGGTAATCAGGGAAGAACATTAGTTGAAATGTCAATGAGAAGTGTCAGAAATGTTCACTAGGCACCATATGCTGTTCCTGTACTGGTATCTTGCTCTCCCTATGTGCACCGAGCCCTAGCTAAATGCCTTATCTAGCTATTTAAGGTATTTAATTAATACGTCAGATACAGTACCAGTCCTCATTGTTCTGTGTACTGATAGAGCAGAGCCGAGAGAGCAGACATGCGTTATCGAAGCATGTTGTGCAGCTCTAAGAGGAGACCTTTATCCTGACAAAAGAGCTGAGGGTTGGAGCTGTTCTGAAGCTGCTCATGCATGTGGTGAGAGCCTGCTACCAGCACAGTGCGGGGAAAGAAGTTACAGTAAAGGGGCAGCATGGGAAATGGCGTGCCAGCCAGCATGCCTGATGTACCCTGGGCACATGGCAGCAACCTGAAAAATGAGAGCAAACACATAAACCCTCTTTTCAAGGGTGTCACAGTAGCATGTGCTGATACATTTGTTCATGCAGGTCACAGCTGTCCCCTCACAGTTCTTGGAAAGCAGAACTTGGGGAGGACAGTTTTCTCGACCAGGCATTTAGCTGTTTGTATGTCTGAACCCAGGCTGAGTCCTGATGCTCGGGATGACTGCCCCAGGGAGGGCAGCACTGGGCTGTGCCTTACGTTCTCCATTTGCTCTCTACACCTTCACCATATGGTCTTTGCTTCACTTTCAGCTCAGATGGGCTTTAGTCTTTCAGGTGCCCTAGGCACTAGAGCACCCACCAGAGCCATACTGCAAAAGAACAAGTACTCTTTCCTTCCAAGGCTGTACTGGTATTAAAAGTTCATCCAGGTAAATCCCTAAACTCTTTCTGTTCAAAATCTTCTTGTTGCTTTTTTCCTTCTCCCTTGACTGCAGCCCTCGGCAGCAAAACTTTGGGGTATTACTGCTTCAGGTGAGGTCAATTCTGTTGGGTCAAGAGAAGATGAAGCCAGAGTCATCAAAAACATCTGGTTGTTGTTTTTTTTTCCACTTTCAAATTTCCAGGAATTCACTGATGAGAGTGTTAGTCTCAGAAATCAATTCAATTTCTCCTTTTCTCATGTTATCTGTGTTTCACCAAACCAATACATTCAAACAATGATCAGTACTGTCAGCGTGCAACATGCTTACTATGTGCTGGAGATGTTCCACAAGGGCTTCTTACAGGACAAGGCTAGGATGTTATGTCTGTGACTTCCAGCCACCTCATGGTCTGAATTCCACTGTGGCAGTATTTTGAGTTTGCCATAATTAGCTTCAGATCCCTCTTCTTGCCCTGCCCGGATTCAGATAGTAACCCCATTTTCAGGTTTTGAGTATGTGCTGAAGGACATGGAATACTGGAGCAGCTATCTGGCTTGTCTCAAATTGCAACCTTTACTATCTCTAGGTGTTGGATGTCTTGTGGGAGCAGGGAGGAAAGGTGGACAGCAAGTGCCTGTCTGACTGGAGTACTAGCAGCGCATCCTTATTGGCACCTTACAAACGCCAAGATGTCAAGGAAGAAGCAGCTGCGCTGGGCAATATATGCTACTAGTCAGCAAAGAGTGAGGCAAGGACTGTGAACTGCAAATATTTCTAGTAAACTGTCTGTGAATGATCTGCAGGCCAAGGATTCTTCATTAGAGGATGGCAGGAATGTTTCCGAAAAACAAACAAATGTGAGACTGTTGCAATCTGTTCACACCAAGACAAAAACAAAACAAAAAAGTGTGAAATAAATTATCTCGTGCCTACAGGGCTTTAACAAGGGCTGGACAGAGAAATGCCAAACAAGGGCTAATATGCTGATGAAAACAAGAACTTTATTTTGATGCACCCTCCACAAAGGTCTGGCTTTAACCAAGTCTCTGCTGTTTCATCGAACCCAGCACCTCTTTATGAAGAGGTAGATGAGGGACACCATGGTGAGAAGGGCAAAAGTGCTCCTTCACTTACTTAGTGCACTTACTCACCTTACTGAGCAGTCACTAGCAAAGTTTGGTAAAGCAAAACAGCAGTGCTATGACCAGATGAAAGGGTATAAATGTCAATTGCAAGGATAATGTCATGACAGCTCTGTTTAAGAAATGCTTCGATGTTACTCACAATGATGGGATGGGCTCATTCTCATTGAGAGTTTTGGTGCTAGCTGCTGTGGGGCCAAACTGGGCTTTTAGTTTTGTAGAGGTTCAGTACAGTCAAAGTGCTTTCATATTCTGTTCCTCATTCAAATGAAAAACAAAGTCTGAAATTTCCTGGGAAACCACGTTCTGAAAAATAATGTCAGATTGAATGTATTGAGCTATTGCAATAACACTTGGAATCTTTTTTATATTGCAGTGTTAAACCTTTTGGATAATCAGAGAAGATCCTGAAGTGATGGGGTTTTCATATGCAAAAAATAAGACTATTCCAAAATCAAAATGGAGCCTAGTGGCATTATTGAAATGTATTGTGTCTTTCTCATGGTGAAAATTCATTGCTAGTGGCTTTCATGTTTGACAGATTGGCATTTTTCTGAAGGAAAAATATTCCACTGGGAAATTCTAGTGCTAATATGGGTGTTGGTAGCAGGCTGCCTGTTTTTTTTTATTCTTGAAGAATTCCCACTGTAGTTCTGAAGTCGGTGGATATTTCTTCTGAAAATAGGGCTCAAGAGAGATATATTTTTCACACCAAATCCCCCCTCCCTCAAGTGGCGGTAGGATCTAGCTGTGCGGATTCATTATGTACTGTTAAGCAGCTGCCACATTTCACTCCAGCAGCAGTTGTACTTCATTTACGAGCAAAATGATTCATATGTGAATATGGGAAAGTGCTGCAGCTCATGGTGAATTTGCACTGAGGGGCAGCTTGTGGGTGAGGACTGGGTAAAACCAGATGTTGAAGTAGGACTTTGCTATTTGTCTGATATTTTATACAGTCATAAAAGTTTGTGCTTTAGAAGGCCAGGTCCTGCCAGAAAGATGAGTGCATAAACACAGAGCAAAGGAGATTGTCTACTACTAACATTACTCACCGCCTCCCTGCAACTTATCTAAAAGAAGCAAATAAATGGTAATACTTGACCTATATACAACATTGTGGATGGGGAAATGAAATGGACTGATAGCATTCTTCCACTAGTCCTCTAATGCAAAAGCAGTGGAATACCCAATCACTACAGCAAATGTGAAAGTGATTGAAGGAAGATTCCTCCTTTACACAAAATGTAGCTGTGTTCACTACCCTGGAAAAATTCCTAGCCTGTTTCTTTTATTTACCACGGTGTAAATTAGGAGTATTTCTGCTAACAAGAGTGTGATCTTCACAGGGGTAAAAGCAACAGAAGTAAGAAATGAAGGCATATGTCTGAAATGTTGCAAAAGATAGCAGTCTTAATACTTCAGCACATAAGCTCTGTGGGTGGAGTGAGGAGAGTTGCCTATCTTAATGCCAAAGCTTCCACTAGTTCTTAGGCAAAATTATCCTGTTCTTCCCCCCCCCCCCCCCAAGATGAAACAGAACTCACTGCTTCAGAGAGTCTGCTGGCTATGCAGAACAGCAGTCTGCCCTCAGGAAAGCTGGGTAAAGGGGCAAGAAGATAAATATGTCATTTAAAATCTCTTTTAAAAGAAGCCCCAGTTTTGTGCATTTTTTGTGTATTTTTATTCCAGGACAGAGAGGAATAAAGGTCTGTTAAATCCCAAAATATGTGAAATAGTGTAGTGCTAGCTGAGACCTCGCAAGCCATGCTAACTTCACAGAAAACACAAGTTCAACAGCACTTCTTGATATTTGCCCTTTGGTGCCGGTGCCCACTGGACCAGAGGAAGAACGTTCCACAGCTGTTGGCCCTAAGCATAGGGGACCTCCTTTATTCGTGCTTTTAACAGCTCTGAGGTGGTAGCTGACAGCGCAGAAGCAGTTTTGAGTTTCCAGCGATCCCTCAGCATCTTTTGCTTATGAGTGGATTAAACTGCACAGCTACCCTGAGGTGGATTATTGTCCCTGCTCTGCAAAAGCAAACCTTGAGTCAGGGCAACATTGCATCTGCTACAACCTCACAGGGTGCAACTAGCAGAAAACACTGAGCTACAGCCCTGTGGTTCTTACTCAAATGCCTCTTCTTTTTTCTTGCAGGATTCCACAAACACTTAGGAGAGCAAATAATCCAAAGGCTCATTACTACACATAAATCCCTCAGCCTTCTGGGTTTCCTTCTCTGGAGCCACTGTGAAAATGGACACATCAATACAGCCTTCTGCAGAAAAGCTGACAATCTCAAAATGGTGTCATGCTGCAATAACTGAAATCTCCTGCCAGGTTGGTGATGGTGCTTTCTAATCAACTTTGTAATGAATATTTCTTAAATCATGTTAATCCACCATTTAAGCAGAGATATCAGTTCCAGACAATGAATCACTATACCTGGAGGGGAATATACCTGCCGTTTCCCCAGAGAGAAGGCGATTAACAGCATGCGTGCTGTCAGATGAGCTAGTAGCACTGGCATTTATCACCCCAGAGCTCCTTTCCTGCGATGAAGGAAATCTTTGCTCCCTGCTTCTGGTGCAATCAGCTTTTATTTATGTAGCAGTTGTGGAAAACAGCTCTTAAAGGAAAACTGCACTTGTTTTGCTCTCTGGGGCAGGTTTTGCTTTAATTTACCCGGATGCATTTCCTATTTGCTAAATGTTGAGATCTTACGAGGAAATCAAAGCCCTGAAATGTGAGCAGGCAGGATGCAGTACACAGCTTTTAGACCCACAGAACTAAACTAAACATTGATGAAAAAGCTGAATTGTTTTTTTTATGACCGCTTTTTATGTTCTTATGTCCCCAAGCTCCTAGGGACCGGCTGCTATGGGAACAGCTAACATCCCACCTCAAAGAGGCTGCAGTCCAAGTTGAAAGTCTTGTTCTGAAGAAATTTTTGAGCCCAGGTGATTCTGTTACTTTGAGTAAAGAAAGAACTGCGCTTTGGTAAGTTTTGGATATTAGGAAAAGACTCTTCACCCAGAGGGTGGTCGAGTGCTGGAACAGGCTCCTCAGGGAAGTAGTCACAGCACCAAGTCTGGCATTATTCAAGAAGCATTTGGACAACGCCTTCAGACATATGATGTGAATTTGGGGGTTTCCTGCACAGAGATAGGAGTTGGACTCAATCATCCTTGTGGGTCCCTTCCAGCTGAGGACATTCTATGATTTTCTGTTAAACCCCAAGCTAAACTTCATGAACATTCACTGCAGAATAACTTTTCTTTTGGTGAATAAACTGTGGTACCTTGAAAAAGAGAGAGTAATTTCTTGGGATAATTACCTAACCTGCTGTGTATATGCAGCCATAACCCAAGTGCGTTTTCTATTCACTAGCTGGGGTATTGACAGCAGTGGCACCTTAGCACAATGCTTAAAGTGCACTAACCATGCAGGTCCTCAGGTGACCTTTGTAACCACTGTGGACTTCTGTGCTGCCACTGCTCAGTCCCACTGGCATGCCGCCCAGCCAACCTGAAGCCAGCCTGCATGCTGCCGCATGAACTACAGCTCCAGAAACATAGAAACTTAGAGATATTTCTCTGAGAAGGGACCTCAGGAGGTCTTTGAGTCCCACTGCAGCTCAAAGCAGACTTCCAAGTTAGGTGATGTTGCTCATGGCCTTGTCCAGCTGAATGTCTCCAAGGGTGGAGATACTCCAGTCTCTCCACACATCTGTTCCTGGGCTGAACTACCCTGAAGAAATTTTTTTCTCTCCAACCACGTGTAATTTCCCTTGCTGCTTCTTGTGCCTATTGCCTCTGCCCGTCTGCTGTGCACCTTCAAGAGTCTGGCTCCACCTTCTCTGTAACTGCCTTTTAGTTAGTGGGACACTCCAATTAGGTCTCTTTAGGTTTCTGCAGTTAGGCTTCCAGCCTCTTCTCTCATATGCATACTCCATCCCTCTGACCACCCCGGTGGGTTTCTGCTGGACTTGCTGCACTTTCAGTGTCCCTCTTACACTGGACAGCTCAAAACTGGACATAGTATTACAGATATGATCTCATAAGCGCTGCGCAAGGGGGAAGGATCCCCTGCCTTGACCCCCTGGCTATGCTGCAGCACATGCAGTCCAGGATGCTGATGGTTTGCTTTAACGCAAGGGAGCGTTGTTGGCTCTTGGTCAGCTTGCTGTCCAACAGGACACCAAGGGCCTTTTCTTCAAACCCATGTTTACAGACTGTAGGAATATACTTTAGGGTTGCTGCCAGGAAACATGTCCCTGAGAATGTGCTGCATCCATTCCCTTGGATTTTGGGCCTCTTTAGGCTACCTCAATTTGGCCTCCCAAAAATGAAGTAACCTCCTCCTTCCCACACGTTTGCTAGATACTCTTTAAATCCTTGTCTTTAGGCTTCAGGATAATGGAGGCCAGTGCCCTAGGTCTTCTAAATATATGGATAACTCTTACTTCCTGTAAGAAATGAACTATCCAAGTGAGTGAACTGATGTGGAATTTACATAAGAGCCCAATGTAAATGCTAACAGGTATTGGCCTAAAAATATCCACTGCTTTTACTACTGCAGAGAGAATGACATACAGCTCTGATAACTTGTCTCGTGGTGAGTCCTGCCAGGCTGTGCCTGGATCCAGGCTGATTACTGCATTACCTGGTGATGTGAGGAGGAAAACAGATAACATGAAAATGTGGGAGGTACAAACAAGTCCTGTTTTCTTACCAGAATAAATGTGACTGAAACCACAGTTAGCCACAGAAAACTATCAATCGACATAGGTCAATAGACAATTCACTGTGGATGGCTAATATAAGTATATATATATTTATCTCCATGGTATAGAATCTGTATGAAACTCTTATGCCCAAGTCAGACTGCTTGGTTTTGGCTTTGAACTTGATTTCAACTTACTTGGTTGCGTTTACTTAAGGTGTGGCAAAAGCTGCTCTATAAAGGACAACAGGGATAGTGCCAACTTGTCTGTCACTCTGTTGGTGTTGGCTGGAGAGTTACACCGGAGGCATTGCAGGTAAACCATCTCTTTTCTGCTTTACTTAGTAGAAGATGAACCAGGTGAAATACAATTAATAGTGCTGGAAAAGCACCACAGACACATTGGGAGGGATTTGTTTTGGGGAGACAGAATAAATTAGCCCCATCCTTAATGTGACCTGGAAAGAAAGAAAAGATGAGTTTGCCATCCTAGAAAGAGCCTCATAATAAAACGGTAAGTTGTCAGAAGTAATTGGATCAAGTGGGAGTGGAGATCCTGAGATGAGGAGGGCTCCATAGTTACTGTATACTGCTGTTAAATGAGGTAGAAAAAAGGTATCTGGAACTGTCCTATGCTATATATGCAAAACAAGGAGAAAATTGACTTAATAAATAGCCAGAAGGGGGTACTTCACAGCCTGTTTGGAGCAGAAGGTCATGCAAGATGCCACTGGGGAAGTAATCTCCTGGAGGGTTGCCGAAGTGCCTGGCTTTGGTTTTGATTTTCTGAAGTATTCAAGGGTTTCGCACATTGTACGTACTGTTGTCCATCTGGGATTTGGAATGCCCAAGTTCAGGTCCCTGCTCTGCCTCTGCAGTTTGCTGTCACTGTGGGCAAGCTGCTGAAAAGCACCACACTCTTGTTTGCTTTTTCTCTGAATGCAAGGAGAGCTAATAAACTCGTGCTTTCCTTCATTATAAGACAATTCTGGAACTGACTCCTTGAAGTTTTTACAGTGCTCCAAATACACGAATGACAGGGTCTTAGGGAGAAAGAGTGCTTGCATTACTGTAGCATATATTGAATATTATGGGTGAGATGAAATGTACACTGATAGTTTGGAGTGTTTGAGAGGAAACAGGAGAAGGCGGCCTCCTGGATTTTTCCTTTTCTAGTATTCTTTGTAGTGTTTGAGAAAATTCAGCTGCTCTTGCTAAAGTACAGAAACCCAGCTGAGCCAACATGTAATGGAAATGTTTTGAGAAAATTGGTGGAGAGGAGAAGGTGGATAGTTCAGCTATGAAGTAGACACATGTTTCTAATTGCCTATTTCCACTTTGTACTCAGTGAAAAATATCAGAAGGCATCAAAGGAAATTATGTCTGTACTCTGACATAAATCTTTATGCAAAGTGTAATTAGCTGTCAGTAGCATTTGCCACCATTGAGTACCTGATTATAATAATTGCTTGACATCTTTCGTGAATGAGTGCTGGAAGGAGACGAGACACACCCTTCGCCACTGGTTTTTAAGTTGTTTAATGCAGAATATGGTGGTGGCTTGGGGTTGCCAGGTTTGTTTCTGCAGGGGTCACCAAACTTTTTGCTCTGATATCCTCACAGACTCCCCTTTCCTTCCCGTTCCTTCCAGCTGTCAGACCTGATCTCTTTTTCTCCTTCTCTCTGTAGCTTTTTCACTGCTCCCATTTCCTCCCTCACCCTTTGTCATTTGGCCCTCCCTCTGAGACAGCCAGCAAGAAGGAACTCTCTCTGCTGAGAAGGAAGAGGGACCAAAAAAGAGCAGTAGATGCAAAGTTCGGCGTGATTTCTTTCTGTGTTTCAGATAAGTAACTGTGTTGGAGGAGATCCCAGGACTAAGTAAATGTATGTATAACCCCCTTCTGAATAATAATTTCCTTCCTTAGTTGAGACTCAGTCTCTTGTTTTTCTCAGTCTCTTGTTTTTCTCCAATGTTTCACAATATGTCTGAACCAGCTTGTATGAGTGTTTGAAACCCCTTCCTCTCTCCCCGCATCATGTGGCAGGGAGCAGTCCAAGGGCAACTCCACTGAGACCCATTGCATGATAACTTTGTCCCTTTAAAGTCTTTCTACCTCAGAGTTCAGTAACAGTAAGAAGCTCCCCAACCAGGCAGGCAATATTCTGCTTTAAAAGCTGTTGTGATCTTTGCCGTTGCTGATGCACCCATGAGAGTCAACCTGTGGCCAGGGCTCAGGATGCTGCTCCGAAAGAGGAGGCCAGCAGAGTGTGCTGGCATGGACAGGACAGTGCCAGCCAGGTGTGTGTGACCCTGTGGACTGCCTGCGCAGCGGCACGGATGGATGTAGAGCTCATATATCTGTGTATGTGTGCCCCCAGACACAATGCTGATCAAGTTATTCCTGCAAGGGAAAAGTAGTTAAGTGTATTATTTTCTTCAGTCTGGTTGCTAATTTATTCCGGATATGTTAAACAACATAATTAAACACACACACACACATGCTAAAAACTCTTGTTCTCTGTCAGAAGAGAGGGAACGCGTGTCAGACCTAGCCTTCAAGCTCTGTTAGTTTTAATTTGAGTTTTGGAATTAGTAATCAGTTTTGCTGGAACACTGTTGCAAGAAATAGATCTTAGCATGCATGGGGCCTGGGCACAGTTTCAAATGAGTATTTGTTAAGAAGCAGCCATTCCCTTGTCGTGTTATGGTACATTACATGAGATTTATTTCCATTGTATTAAAAAATGCAAGCCCAAGGGGAATGTTCTCTCTTCTTGTTGGCTGAGGGTGATTCTGAATTCTGTCTGATTTTTTTTTTTTTTTTTTTGGGGGGGGGGGGCTTTTAATTAAAACAATGGGATGCAAAACTCCTTCTTTTTCTAGGCTGTTGTTACAATGCCAGAAGGCCAAGTGACTTGAAGCACCAAGAACGGTGATGACACTAAGTAAAAGTGTTGTATGGGGCGGGAAGGGCTGTATCACCTTCAGCATGGCTGGGCTGTGTTTTTCACATGTGAATGATTCACAATAAAAATCTGAGGCTTTGCTCTTACTGGAGCCATCTGCTTTCTTTGTACTGCACCAGGAACATATCTGATCTACAGATAAGTTTGTCTGGTAGAAAAGAGCCCTTTCATCTACTACTAATACTACAAAAAAAAAAACTATGGCATCCAGCGACTTGAAAGTGAAGCTAAGTGACTTCAGGCTAGAGATCAGCACAGTAAAGTTAATTAACTGTGGGAGTGACTTGCCCAGGGCTTGTGGTGGATTTTCCAGTGCGAATTTATGAGAAGGTACATCTTAAGTGGAAGTCAGGAGCTAGGGGCAGGAATCGCTGGATCAAGTGCAGTGGCATCTGTCATGCGAGATGCCAGAGGAGGTGATCGCAGTGATCCTTCTTGCCCTTAAAAGTCTGCTAGTACAGAGCTTCACCAGGGGCTTCTCCTTTCATAAGGAAAGCAACAAAAGGGGAATTATAGCTGAGGACAGTTAAATTTTTGATTTCATGAGGGCAAGTGTGAATGAAGGGTGAAAACTAGTGTCGACCTTGAATTCTATTTTGATCCAGCAACATGTAATTTTGTGGTATTCCAGTCTGGAGCATGTTCGAACCCCTCTTTGTTAATGTGTCTAAAGAAAAGGGGCAATTCACTCAGGAAAAGTGAGTATTTCACACGTTGCAGATGTACCTCAATGCTAACACAGTGGCTCGCTAACAGCTTTGCTCCTTGTCCTCAGGGAAGACTCAAAATTGAATTTGTAGCAGTGACAGCACTGGTTTTGGATAAACCAGCTGGGATTTGACGAATAATCTTTCCCCAGGCATTTCCAGCTAATAAGGATTTTGTCACTGTGACTTCCCTCAGCTCTGGAAGCTGCTGCTCCACAATCCTCTGGGGTAGGGGGGAGGTATTTCCTTTCCCATACACTCCTAAGGCACCACTTTGGATCGGGAGACTAATGGCAGTCCATGTCGCTCCTTCACAGGAAAGGGCCACAATGCTTGCCCCCGGCTCTGCTCTGACGTTGGAACAGGGCTGGCAAACCACAGGGGCAACGGGAAGCCTCCAGAACCCGAAGAAATTTAATAACCAAGACTTCCACCGCCTGCGAGCCTTCTGTCTGAGCCAAGGACTACTTTTTGAGGATACCACCTTCCCTGCTCATGTCAGCTCCATCGGTCCCAACCTGATCCCAGAGGATAAGCTGCGGCGAATACAATGGAAGAGGCCAATTGTGAGTTATGCCAGCTGGGGTGTTTTGTAGCCATGCTGCTGAATGGGAGTGCTGATGGCCAGGGGCTAAAGGCCTTCACCTTGGGGAAGGAAATCTGTGCTAAGCAGGGAAGTAGACTCCAAGGGGAACACTGGGAGTGCAACTCTGCAAGGAGGGATCCTTGCTGTGGATTGTGTGGAGGGAAGATAACCTCTGTTAACATTGATGATTTCATTTGGTACATTTTTGTAGGAAGTTTGTTTCCACCTGTGAACCTTACTAGAACTAGTGTTCCCACTTTGATCTGCATCTAGAGGACTTTGCACAGACCTGAAAAGCTGTCAAATTCTATTAAAGATCTCTGATGTCTGTAGTCCAAGCCACTGACTCAGCAATACCTATTTTAAAGTAATTGGGACAAAGCATGAGATGAAGTATATTTGTCTGCTGATTCCCAGTTGCATTTTAATAGGCGGTTGTCATCATCTGGCATATGGATGTTTAAATTGGGAGGTGGAATCACATACTCAGCTATTTTATCCTAGGACCTAATTCAGGGAACCTTTCCACGGTCAGACTGCGCTGTATAACACTGCTGTGTACCATTTGCTGCTGGTGCAGCTGCTGGATTAGCCACGTGCTGCCCTTTTGCTGGGTTTTGCTGAGCACACCACTAGTGCCTGGGGACTTTGGCTTCCCTGGGCTGCAGCAAACCAGTTCATCACCCTGAAGGCAACGCCTCAGGGTGTAGACAGTAACTGAGACTGTAGAGACAGGACAAGACAACCAGAAAAGATTTATTTGGATGGTAGATGCAAGTACAGCAATGAGGGTATGCTGGAGCTTGGCGATGCGGTGGCTTTGGCATAGCAACAACAGAGGCTGCTGCCAGCATGGATGTTGAAAGCCATGGCTCACAGAAGGGAAGCAGGCTAGCCCAAGAAGCCTGCATAGCTTCTGAATGTGGATGCCCAAATGGAAAGGCAGGAAAAGCCAGCCATAGAGTAAAAGGAATGTGATGTGGTGAAACATCAGATGGAGGGGATGCTGCAGCCTGGACACCAACAGGGCTATGGCTGCAGTGTTTTGGTGATGGGGATCACCTGATGACTTGAAGCTTGAACTTCTCACTACCCACTGCTGCAGCAGGGCCTGAAAATGTCAGAGAAATTGCAAGTGCAGAGGTACAGGCCCTTCCAGTTTGGGTCTATGCTTTATCACATGGCTTGGTAGGTGTGGAGATGCTGGGTGCAGATGTCTGGGTGCCCTCTGTGGGGCTGCTGTGAAGGGATCATTCTCCTCTGCAGAAGCCTACTGCTGGCTGAATGTCTGAGTTTCTCCTCAGGCAGCCTTTAAATCTGGGTCCAGTGAGAATGCAGATGGTGCTGTGTTTTTTACACCAGCACTCTGCTTAGAGGTTTGCAGCAGGTGGGGATAATCTCTCTTGAAATAGGGGTTATAGTAGAAGAGTAACTAAAAAATGCAAAGGAGAGGAGTTAGTTGCCACCATTTCCAGACTGAGAAAGATAAACATGTGATAACTAAGCATTAGACTCACAAAAGACAAACATGGATATTAGAAAGGACTCAGGGGCATTTTAAAGGTGAATAAACTGGAATAAAATGTTATGATGAGGTTCTGTTAAGTATTAATTATCCTGGTGTTTTTGCTGTTTGGGAGCAGCAGAGGAGTGTAGGATTTTCAAAAGCATACAAACTGACTTAGAAGCCCAGCTACCGCTAATTTTGAGGCACCACAGTGTGGGATGAACAGCTATCCTACTCTAATATCCCGAGAGCTATTTCATGTGCAAAGGGACTGACATACCTCATCAAAAGTGTAACCTGCTGCTGCTAGTGCTCAGAGTTTGTCAGGTGAGGCAGGTGTTGAAGAATCCTTTTCCATTTTGCTGAATCCATGAAGATTAAGCTGATGAATGAAAGTTTTCATGGATCCGGAGTTGGTCACCCAGGAAGAAGAGGAAGGCTGCAGTGTTAGGAGTCAGTGTGTCTCAAACCTGAAGTTTTTTAGTTGGGCACTTTTCACCCATGCAGAAATGTTCATGGACGCTTTGCTCTTAGGTCATTGCAATGCTAACTGTAAGGACACATGATCCCAGGTGTTTAAACTACCTAAACTACTCAGCAAAAAGATACCTATAATTTCCCAAAGGAAGACTGTTTCCTACCTGAATACATCTCCCAGAGAGAGTGTAGTTGCATCCTGCTGAGAGCATGGCCAATTTAACCTATGTGTGTATTTTTCTCAGCCTCCACCATTAGCTCCCTCTGACATTAAAAAATTTGGCTGGAAATGTACCTGTGACAAAAATGGTGTCTTGTTCCTAATTATCTCTTAGCCTGTGTCTTTTGAGTCATATAGTATCTGTTAATTTAAGTGGCAGATAGCAATTATAACTGCTGTCATTGTTCCAGATCCAATCGAGCAGTTGAGCAACATGCTGCTTCTATTTTACCTTGTACATTGTCAAGAGAATTGCCAATTACATTCAGAGTTTGGAGTCTTCATATTTGGGGGTAATGTATAAAATAGGGAGAAAACAGCATGATTTTCAGACAGCAATAGTCAGTGGTGACAGTCAGAAACAACTTATTTTGACTTGTAAAGTGATCTGATTTGATATGGGAGTCCCTAAAGAGGCAGGTAGATCAGGAGCACCAAGACATCATTGGAAAAGTCACTTTTCCCAGCTGTGTAGTAGCTGCAATTTCCCGTCAGATGAGGACTGCTCCAGGCTGTGTTTTCAGCCCCTCAGTCTACACCCACTGAAATGGGTGCAATCAGTAACAAAGATTTTGCATGTGGAACATCAAGCATTATTAGAGGTGGGGCTAGAGGTACCAGATACAGCAGGAGCTCTGCAATTAACTGATCTTTTGATTCACCCACAATTTGGAGAAATGGAAGAGAAGTTCTATTTTAAACTGAACAAAGTATTTTCTATAGCTGAGCTTTTCTAAAGATCAGACAAAGGGAAATTCTCCTTGAAGAGTTATGTCAGATTTTAAAAACTGAGATGCTCCTTTAAGAAATATTCAGAACAAATTCTTTCATTGTTTGGTGCTTTTCCTTCACACAAGCAATCGAGTGGAACAGAGGAAGTCGCAAAATGATTTGTTGCTGTTGAATATGTGGTTTTGATCAATTAAAGTTTAGGCTAAAGATTTCACTCTGTTCTGATCATAGTGCGTGACACTATACAGATGCCAAAAGAAACTTCTCTTTTGCTAACAGTGGTTATATTTTCAAACACAGTATGTGTGATGGGAGAGAGATTGCCACGTGCGCAGCAGTGCCTTGACCCTGCACTAGGGATAGCCCACCATTGTGCTTGGTAAGGTGCCCATTATAAACATTAAGGATAGTCCCTGATCTTCAGTGCTTATGCTTTAAAAAAAGGCTAAAACAGGCAGAGGGTGAAGTTGCTGAAGATTTTTCTGAATGTCTTCAAGGTCACAAACTACTGGTCCTGCAGCTGCTCACTCTTCATCTCCTGGGGACCCTGGTGCTACCTTATGGAGGGAAGGATTGCTGAGCAAGAGCTGTGGTAAGAGGGTCCATCCCCAGTTTAATATAGGCTATGGCATGCCTATGAGGCAACCAGAAGAGAGGGAAAAGCTGCAAGGTGGCCAGTAGAAGTTTAAGGTTCAGCATGAGAGAAATCCCTGAGTGCCTCTGATGTGACTTGTGGGAGGGTGCATGGTGAAAGGACTGTCTGAAAGAGCGGACGTGGGTTTCCTCTGCGTGATTGCAGTTTGTTCATAGCATCAGGGCATGGGCTTCTGGCTATTTGCCTCGTGTGTCAGGGCAAGGGAAGCATTAGGGTCTAAAAAAAGTCCTTGGACAGAAGCCACAGAAAGAAGCTGCTTTAATGTAAACTTGAGCAAGGGAAATACCTTGTTCCCTTAGCAGAGACTTAGGGAATCATGCTACTGCATTTAGCATCTAAAAAGCATTGGGGAAAGTGATACAGTTTGGGTCAATGCTTGTTTGCTGGGAAAAGTGATTCATTGTTTGATTCATTAATTTGCTCACATTTTTTCCTCTGTCCCTTCCCAAAGTAAATGTAACCTTCTTTCATTGACAGAGTGCCTATCATGATTCTGCACTGCTTTTGGTGATTATTTGTTTATTGGCGTTTTATTTGATTCCCAGAAATTTCCAGGAATTAACGTCAATGTTAAGGAATTTTGAACCCAGGAGCTGACTAAACCAAAATGGACCCTTTAAAAAAGTCATTCTGAGATTAGGATCTTTCCAGACAGATAAGCTGAGCTGGAGTTCTTACTTCATCACCCTTGGCCTGTCTGTAGCTGGAGGGGAGAAAAAGACAGATTTTATTCAGGCAAGAAATCAGACAACAGTTTGAAGTTGACCTAAAAACTTAGCTCTAATAGCACAGGCAAAAAATGAAGAAAAAGCTACCAAAAAAAAAAAGGGGGGGGGGGGGAGGGAAGAAATGTTTATTGTCACATGAGCTGCTTTAATAAAGCAAATTACGGGAAATGTGTGGCGATGAGGCATAGTGCTGTCCTGCACTACCTGCAGGTCCGTCACCATGGGGCTGTTCTCCAGCGTGAGCCAAAGCCGCTTGCCAGCTGTTCGTGGTAGAGTTCACAGCTTCAGTATTTCCCAGGGGCCACAAGGGCCTTGGATCCTGTTCAGTACTTTTCCTTGACGAAAATCAAAATCAATTCACCTTATTTTTGAGTGTATGCGTGCAATCAGCGTAATTGAATGGGAGCAGCATTTCCAGGCTGCCGTTGTCTCAGCCCTTGCCTACTCAGCTGATTGCATCTGACCTCGACTTCAGAGTTCATATCTCTGGGCCGAGGAAGCTGCAGTGCGTCACCATTTATTACATCTGTGTTTCTGCACAGGCTTTAGGTGAGAAAGGTTTATTTCCATAGTATCTCCTGGCTCTGTTGATTTTTGGAAAGGGCTGGTTGTGGGAGGGTATGCAGGCATCCTGGGTTGAGGGGAAAGCAGTGCTCCTATGATGGTCTGCTGACACCTGCTTCCCTGTTTCTCAGGCTGGGGAGTCAGCTAGCAGGTTTATATGGCTGTGGTGGCCACAGGGGAATAGTTGATAACACTTGTGCCACTTTGAAAACTTTAGCTTGTACTGTATGGTCCAAGCGGGAGGTTTCAAGACCTCTAGGGAAACTGCCTCTCAAAGGCTTAGGGTAGATAGGGCTACATCCCATTTTTACCTCCTTTGCATTTACCTCCTTTGTTTGCAGTTGTTTTCTAGCACTGAGCCACACAAAGCAAACTGGTTGCAGGTAGAATGTGAGCTGGTTTCTGTTTCTGCTGGTTGTTGGACAACAGTCTGTCCTCCAACAGGACTTTGCTCTCACATTTGTGGACTCCTGACCTGTGCAGAGTCCGAGAACCTCATTCCTTCATTGCGAGAGCAAGCTAGAGCAGAGCATGTTTTTTTAAGCAACTGAGGCATTTGTATTGAAAACAGGCAATTAGGAATTGAGCTATTCTGCTGTAAAGTAGGGAATTGAGTTCTTGTGGTGCAAGCAAACCCCTTGAGATTAGCCTGTTTTTTTCTGTCTAAGAGAATGTCAAAAAAAAAAGCAGAATATGAATTTTTTAAAAAAAAAACAACCACCAAAAAAAGATTAGGCAGATTCAAGGAAACAGATTCCCAGTTCCCTCGAGGTCTAATAGACACAAAACTATGCACAGAGCCTCCAGCCTGGAAGTCCTTTAGCCCCCAAGTGATGAAGAGTGGGAGCTTCTTCTGGAGACTTGTTCTTCCTTAAAAATTCCAAGCAATTATAAAAAGAAATTTAGTGACAAATGCATGTACAGTGCGCTGTCCTTCCACCTCTCAAATTAGTTCTGTATCTTGCCCTTTGGATAAACAGTGCTTCTGTAGTAAGACCATTCTTTAGAGGATGAACTGGTTTGAACTTGAACTTCTCTTTTATTTTGAATACATAATGAAGTCTTCAGTGGGCCACAGAAAGCGAGCGATGATAGCTTTGGCCTGGGGGGATGAGTTCAGGCAGAGTGCTTGACTTGCAGCCCATATGGTTGCCTTCACTGCTGGACTCGTACATACTCTGAGAAGAGGTCATGTGCCTCCTTGAGCGCTCTCTTCTTTTCCCTTCCAGCTAAAACTGAAAAGTCTCGGGGAAAATGCCACAAAGCCTCATCATAATTTCTCAGTGAAACAGGGCACTGCTTCTGGACAGACTTACAGTTAAATCTGTGGTTTCTCTATTTGTCGTGCAATTTGAGCACTAGTACATTTGTGTAGCGGTAACTATGTGCTTAGCTGTATTTTGCAATAATGGACAAGAGTTTCTGGTGTTCCATGACTGCTGTATTCTTGCCGTTTAAGGAAGGGGAACTAATTGGAGACTTCCTTGCCTCCCTTTCCTTCCAGTTGAGAAGGTCTAGATCTCCAAAGCGCTGCACCCATCACAATTATGTCCTCTCTAAGCTCTTTCAGAAACCCTGTGCGCTTAGTTCAGGCTCCATACAGCATCCTTCAAGGGAACAGCCATTCCACCTCTGACTTCAGGGGTTTCACTTTTCCAAAGCTCTTCTGAGTATCTGGTCTTGCAATTCCCCACCACTGCCCCCTCCTGCCTTTGCTTCAGCTTCTGCTCGTGCCCTGCTCTTCCTTGGCTCACACCCAATGCTCCGCAAAGAGCCCACGTTCTGTGCAGTGCATCCTTTTGAAGTGTGCCCATGCAGCCTCTTTTTCTCAAGCCTGCAGAGAGGTGGCTACACTCAGAAGCACAAACCTCTCATTAAAACCTGCCCCGCCATTTCTGTCTGCAGTGCACACAGCAAGGAGGACTGCTGTCGTTTCAACCAGCGACGCTGGTGTCAGCTCAGCATTTGCCATGTGATTTCTGCTGAGCAGCCCCTTTTCCATGGCTAGTTGCATGCTCTATGTTGCTTTCCAGTTATTGCCCCCTAAGTCTGTGGGGAGTACACCCCACTGGAAGCAGAGCTTAGTGTGTGGTGGGTGGGGATTACAGTGAGAGTGTTTCACTTCAGCTTTTGTTCTCTCTGATAGCCACAAAATCATCTGTGTGCACAGTCAAGGCGTGTTGGCTGGGGCTGACTTCAGATCATGTCTTTTCTTTTTCTTTAGACAAAATTGCCAGTTTCTCTCAGCAAGCAACCTGCTTAATGACTCAACTCATCCCTGTTTGCATACTGAGGAGTCAAACATCTTGGTGGGCAGTAGGGTATTTGCTGAGGCATCTAATGGGCTGACTTTTCAGCTGGTCTCCATAAAGGCTAGCAGGATCCACAGTGCACTTAAGAGCTTTATTGTCCCAGCACAGAGCAGAGCATGAGCCCTTTCCTCAGGAATCCCAAAAGAGGTGCCGCTTGGAGCAGCGACGTTGTGTTGCATCTTCTCCTGACAGGGAAACTTCTTAGAGGGGTTTGATCACCGTAAAGCCATTTCAGAAAACTGACAGCATTTGCTAATGCTGAGCTCACACAACCGTGCGAGTCACGACTCGCACTGTGCGCTGGTCTCATTTTTGTGCAGCATGTCAAATCAATTGGGGAGAAGAAATGCCAGGGCCTGCTTAAGGAAGAGCTGCTGTATTATTTTTCTTACTCAGATGTTTTTTTTCCTTTTTATCTCTTAATTTTCTTAGGTGTGCAGTGACTTTCCTGTTTAAGACTGATTGGTCTTTCAAAACAGAGACTTACCCAGTTGCAATGTGCCAAGGGTTACTCACAGGGGATGCTCGGGCCATTGCTACCTTAGCTCTCAGATATCCCAGACCAATAGCAGATGCAAGTGGGGGAATGGTTCACATTTCTGTGTGCAAAGCCAAGCTCTGAAGTGTTTCCCTCTTCACTGCCCAAGCAAGACTCTCAAGGAATGCAAGGAAAATTCTCCCTGAATTAAAAAGTCAGCCAGGCCTATGGGATTTTGCAGCCAGAGATTAAGCTCTCTTTCTATAGCTTCCTCACCCGCGTGATGAAAAGCAGCCCAGGCTGATCTCTATTAGTCCTGCATGGAAACACAAAAGACTCGGAGAGTAAAACGTTCACAGACCCAGTGCTAAGCTGAAGTACAGACCCTGCTTCACTTTGCATGGAAACCTCTTTGTTTCTGCCCTACTGTCCCCCAGGAAGCTGCATGATTTCACAGCCAGGCTCAGAGCCCTCTCTGAAAGGTGTTGGTAGTGTTAGAGAAACCCAAATGAAAACTCAGTGGGCGCCCAGCCACAAGTCCCTATCCCTAGGAATAGCTGAGCAGACTGAGAAAAGATACTTGAGTATCTCCTCTGGTTCTGTTGGACAGGCAATGAAGCATCAGGGCTCAAGAGAAATAGTTTTCAGCTGTGGAAAAGATAGGCAAGCAAGGGTCTTCAAGGGGCAGGAACACACTGCTGGTAAAGGCTGGATACTCACACTGCTCTTTGCATTTTCTTTCCTCCAGGAACTTCAGAGAAATCCTTATTTGATCAAAGATGGAGTTAGCAGATTTGATATCATGCAAGGAGAAATAGGTAAGGTCATATTCCCATTTTGGAAAAGATTGGCACAAAGCAATAACCTGTGATTGCATTGCTATGTTCTGAGTACTCGGTGGGAAGACGTGGACCATAGTAGCTGCAGTAAACAATTAGTGCAGGTTAATCCAGATTCACACAAGTCCACACACAATTTGTTGCAGATACTTAAAAGGATTTCTAAAAGGAGCAGCTGTAATGCCTGTTACTTATATACGGTACCTACCCTCTGTGTATATAAGGACAAGCATAGAAAGGGAGATCTAACTGAGATCAGGCAGATGCTTCAAGTAGAAGGGTCAAACACAGTTCTTGGGGTAAGTAGGCACATCTCCAACATGCGTAGGATGGAATTTTCTTTTTGTCCTAATGTCTTCATCTGACTCTCAGTGTTTTCTTTCCTGAGGATATTTCTGACCATCTTCTCTGATACTTATCCAAACATATGTCTGCACCCTGTATCAGTTCCATCTTTTTCTTCTGGCCCATAATGATGTTTGTCTTTGGGAGAAGCTCTGCTCCCACATAGAAGGAAATGCCTTCCCATTTCTCATCCCACTGAGAGGTTTGAAGATTTCCTAAACAATGTTCTAGACTTATGGTCACGTTAAGACTTGCAAAGATGGGAGGAGCATGAAAGTAGAAAAGGATGGCTGGGTGGCATCAGGGTTCCCAAAAGACATTGCTGGTGAATACTGGGTAGTGGTTCAGTGTTTGGGGGGAGGAAAGAGAGACAGAATAACATTGTTTTCTTTCAACAAGCTGGTTCTTAGATGTCTTAGATGTTGAAGCCCACTCTCCTAAAGAGTTAGTTATGGTCTGCAACAGTGAGTAACTGAGTGCACTGGATTCTTCCCTCCCTTGAGGTGACTGCTGGATGCTGGCTGCCCTGGGCTCCCTGACACTGCAGAAGCAATTTTTGGAAAATGTTTTACCAAAGGACCAAGGATTCCAGGGTGATTATGCTGGGATTTTTCATTTTCGGGTAGGTATTCTCTGCTGTATTGGTACTGCTCAGGTTTGGCTGGTTGGATTATATAGGGGTCCAAACTGCAGTCCCAGATCTCAACATCCTTGAATGCATTGGTTCTTCAGTGCTGACTCCCAGTTCAGGATTTTGCAGAAAATCCCACATTTTCTAATGATTCCTTGTGCTTCAGGTGGTACAATCATACTTCAGGGAATTCGAAGCCATTTTCTGAAAGTTAGCACTCCAGAGGTACAGATACCAGCTGCTCAGATAGATTTGTGTACATATATGTTTTGGATGGTATTCTGGTGTCTGCTTTGACTTGGAGTTTGTTATAGCTGTCAGCACACCTGTGTTCTTTATCTATTTGGATTCATTTGCTGTTTCCCCATATACTTCACCTTGCCCTTTTAGCTTGTGGAAATGGCTTGAAATTACAAATCCTTGGACACAGATCAGAGGAACAGGCTTTCGATATTTTGAAAAGAGATCTGTTTCAGAGAGAGGAGCAAGGCTTTTTAGTAAGTCTCACTTTCTACCAACTCTTGAAATTCTCTGAATCTCCGAGGAGTGTGACTGGGATAGTAACTGGCAGGCCCTACTTGCTTATATCTGAGTTGACCAAGTATCTTCTGGGAAGCTAAACTGAATGTAGAGAGAATCAGTATAATCTCAGCCAGTCATCATTCTCCCTTTTTTTTTTTTTTTTTCACAAATCTGTTTCATCATGCGCAGTTCAGTACCAAGCAGAGGGCTCTGGCAGTGAGACTACTTTGACCCCCTGGAGCTCTCGTGGAGCAGCACCAGGTGTATTATCTTCCGGGCAGTCTAAGTTTTGCTCGGTTCCTTTGCTCCTCAGAATGCCACATGTTTCTGTCTTGGCCCATTTCCAGTATGCAGAGGTGCATTGTATGAGATAAACCAGCTGAAGGGACACCAGTCCGCTTAAAACACATTAAAAGGATGCAAGCTAGATTGACTTTCATGAGAGCTTTGAAAAGATTAGTTAGGAGCATTCCTTAAATCTTAAGCAGTATAAATACCTTACAGTATTTGAAAATGTTTTCCCTGTGATCTCATCTGCAAATCAATGCAACTGTTTCTGGCTTTCCTTGAGCAACAAACCCCTGAGGAAGCTACTCTGAATAGAAATGCTTCTCGGCAATGCCTTTCAATTATTCCATCAAAGATATTTTACTGCCATCCACAGGCTAAGCCACCAGTTCTCAGTTCAGTGAAGAATCGCAAACGAGGCATATCATATGCTATTATAAAAATTTTAGCTTATAACTTTTGTCACCTTTTCGGATCTGGAGCACGTTGCCTCTCAGGAATACAAAGGGCTGCTCCAGTCTTCCTACACAATACTGACTGTTTGGCTGCAAGAGTAAAGGGTGTTAAGCACTCCATCAGCTGTAGTTAAGATGGGTGACGTTTTTATCTAGAGAATAATTACAATGACGTTATTTCACCAGGAATTAAGTTAGTCCTGTGTTTGTATAGTAATCGCTTTCTCTGCCACAGAAACTCTGATGCCTGTGAGGCAGGGTGTGCCATACATTGTGACAGTGAGCGGCAGCAGCTCAGCCTGGGAAAAACAACAAGAAATATTCTGCAGGGATTATGGCACAGGGGTTATGGCACGGTGCATCAAAGTTAGTCCTGTGTTTGTATAGTAATCGCTTTCTCTGCCACAGAAACTCTGATGCCTGTGAGGCAGGGTGTGCCATACATTGTGACAGTGAGCGGCAGCAGCTCAGCCTGGGAAAAACAACAAGAAATATTCTGCAGGGATTACAGGGGGTTATGGCACAGTGCATCAACTCAAAACAGGGGAGATATGTCCTGAGTGTTAATGTCCCTGCTCTCAGGAAGAAACTTCAAAGAAATCTTTAAAGGCCCTAAGTGGTCAAGATCTCAGTTTCAGGACACATCCAAAAGGTACCTTCTAACACCATGCAAAAGAGAGTGGTTGAAAGGCATGGGATTCTCACCTTGCTCAATTCCAGAACTGCATTTCTCTAAGATCCTTGTTAAGGGAGGGGAACAAAGGAGGCAAAATAACCACACAGTATTCCCCCTCTGACCAGCAGCACCTTAGCCATGTTGTTGTCATCTTGCAACTGTCCATTTCTTTTTCTCATCTTCTAAGCCCAGGAAAATAAAGTCCTCATTTAAAAGGCTCACTACAAATGTGGAAGTGAAGAACTTCCTTCTTTGCAGCCTGCCTGAATAGGGATTATTTGTTTCATTTACTGTCATGTTCCCAGCTGCAGTACTTTAAATCCTGAGGGTATAAAGAAATTTCATTAAGCCAAATTCTCAAGGCAAAAAGTGAAGGCATTGGCCCTCTCTGAAGGCATATAGGGGAGAATGGCTTCTCCTGTACCGCTCTTGCACTCTCAGAGCATCCTAGGACTTTCCATGAGGTTTCTCATTCCCATTGTGGCTTTTCCTGTCCTTGTGAGCTCAGATAAAACCATGATCTGAAAGTCTGCGGCAGTCAGGACAAAGTGGTTCTCTTTATCCAGCTGAAGAAAAATACAGTGCTGCATTCAGAAGGCCTCCAAGCTTGAGCTCCCTACCAAAGATGACCAAGGATCTTGGCTTTTGGAAAAATGTCACTCAGCGGATTTCAACTGCATTAATCCCCACACCTAGTTCCATATTGTTCTCCTTGTTTACCTGTTGTGTTTAAACATGAAGCACCATGGGGAGGTGTGGCTGGATGTCACACCTTTTCTCTGTACAGACCTGCTGTCAGGTATTGAATGGTGACAGGAGGTGTTAGGTGACTGAAAGGACAGCTCCTTTTGGACTGTTCTATTGCCTCTCTCTCTTTTGTGTGGAGGACAGCCAGTGGCAGACTTTTCCTCAAACCCCATCCTGCCAAAATGAAGCAGAGGCCTCAAACTACTCCTGGAGCTCAAGTTCGGAGAGTCCAACCCTGCCACCTCCTGCCGACACTAAGGTAGGAAGTGAGAGACTGGGGTGAGGCAGAATGTAAGTAGGATCAAACCTGCTTTCAGCTTAGCAGACTGTAAGCTGCTTTGCTGCTGGGCAGATCTGGTCTTGTGCTTTTCTAACCGAACAGCTCATTTTGGGGTTTTCCGTTGACCAAAGCTGTTGAAATAAAATCATGCTAGACTAAATCTATTGCTGGCATACTTCCACTGGAGTCCTTAGCATTACTGCAAATAAGAGCTTGGCCTCTTATGATTGTGAATCATGCTAAGCTACATTAATCTGCTAATGACTCTGGAAATGGCTCCTTTAGTTCATCCCCACAGATCTCTCTCCCTATCTTCTCCCTTGAAAGATTTCATCAGCTGGATCAGCTGGAGAAACACCTGCTCTGTCCACATGCTGGAGACACCACCTGCGTCCTCCTCATCTACCAAGGAGATGGATAACACCTCAAAACAGTCTTTAGTCACTACACTGTCCCTGTCCATGACAACACATCAGAGTCTTAATTGAAACACAGAGGAAAGAAAATCCAGAGGCTGGATCTGGACAGAGGCTCTCTGGCCAAGAGCTGTGCTGCAGGGGAAAATCTAAGTGCGGCTGAGGAGTGAGGCTCACTGAACCATCTGTGTGATTGTTCTTTATCATCTTGAATGCCTGCTATCACCCAAGAATATTAGCATATTTCCCATGTTGAATCTTTCCTCCCACTGATGGCAGGACTATTTATATTCCCAAATGACTTCCCCTGCCACTGGGAAATCCAGTCACTTAGTAGCTTGTTTAACAATGTGGACCATTAGCCTGAAGCAGTTCAGGAGAGGACTTGCATGTATGCATGCTTTAGATTAATTCCTGTGCTATTTCAGGAGGCTGTTGCTTGGCATGAATATTAGTTCTTAAAAGAGGCTCATTCTTTTATCTCTCTCTGGTTTTTTTCTTTTTCTTTTTTTTTTGTTTCCAGTTCTGGCAATATGGAGACTGGGTGGATGTAGTGATAGATGACCGACTGCCATTTCTAAATGGAAGATACCTGTCTGTACAGCCTCGAACATCGAATGAATTCTGGCCATCCTTGCTGGAAAAAGCATATGCCAAGTAAATATACCTGGTCTATTCTTCTACCCAGTGCTGAATGGTTTCTATGAGTGCTTTCACCCTCTGCTTTACGCAAAGCACACAGGAAGGAGTTCAGGCTAACAGCTGTGTGTGTTGTACTGTGCTTATGCAAGGAACAGTGGCTTCATGCAAACACAGGGCCAACATAATCTGGAGGTGTTGGTCTCAGGTTGAATACCTAAATGTACCCAGTCCAACTCTGGGACATTAATGCCCGAGAAGTATAATGAACAGGGCAATGGCTGGTGGCACAAACGAGGCTGGGCATCTCCTTACTTTAAGCAAACTTCTTTACCTCTGTTTTCCTTTTCATATTTTCCTCTGTTTAAAACTGCAGACTCTAAAAAGGGATTACTTCTGTTTACGGTTGCTAGTCAGAGGTCATGCAGATATTTGGAGCAGGCAATGAGACGAAGCATGAATTAAGAACCTGCTCAGGCACAACACATGCACTCCTGTGAGTCTCTGGTCAGCTCTCACTTCACACAGAGAGCTCTGACTCTTGGCTGAGATCTCCAGAGTACTGCAGGGTTAATAATGATTAATAAAGAGACAACAATTTTAAAAAATCCTCTGAGGAGTAAAAGGATCAAAGTGTGGTCCCTTAGCATCTGTAACATTGCCCATTATTAAATACACTGAAGAGAAATTTCTGTGCTAGGGGTAGTACAAAAGGCTAGAACTTGGTACATGTGCCCTACGTACATCAAGCTGGTGTAACGCTTGCAATGCAGTAAAGAGGAGCTGAAGAAGAGAGCTAATTATTTTGGCAGATTTGGTCAGGAATAAGCAAATGTTAAAGCAGCATCTGAGTGACTCAGGAATAGGATGTATTTTGCCCTGAGATATCTCAGAAAAGTTGACTCAGGATTCAGTATCAATTTGCTGCATAAGATCTTAATTACAAAGCAAACCAAACCTCTATTAAATTAAAGTTGCAAGCGATGCTGTTTGAGGTTCCCATTTGAGAAGTTTTTCCCCAATGCCCATGACAAATTCTTTTCATCAGTGTAGGAAAAGGACAACCCTTCAAAATACAATTAGCTGCAAACTTCATTTGATTACATTCATTAAATACAGTGTGTATGATGGGGTTTAACAGCATGCTCTACCTGCTCTAAGTACAGCATGTTCTAGCTTATTTGCTGTCTCAATAAAAAGCACACAATAAAAACAACAAGGACTGCGTTGGCAATATTATTATCCTATTATTTCACTCTAGCAGAGTGAATTGGGAGCAGTGCTGAAAACTTGTTTCCGTCTTGCCTTGGGAGCATGAGCAAAATACCTTCATCTCCCTCTTCTTGCTATTTCTCATTTGCAAAAGGGATACTGGCTGTTTTTGTGAAGAGTCATGACAAAATACAATGTAGAAACTAACAGTTCAACTCCGTTTGATCTGAAACATCTATTTGAACCAGGCACCCTTGGCTCCCTTCCTGCTCAGAAGAAGGAAACTAGGTACTTCAAGATCAGATGCAGCTCATCTCCCTAAAATGTCTATGTTGGCATGAGATGGACCTTATTATTTTCCACTGTTTGTAAATGGCTCTAGACAGCTGCCTCAGATGTGGATGAATACATAGGAAAAAGTCCCTCTTTGCCTCATTTGTTCCACAAGGCATGTCTTGTGTCTGGCCTTGTTTTTCAATCATGTTTCCTTTCATTATCTGGCCCCAGTGCCTACACACCCCAGGCTCTCCTCATATTCACTACCTCAATGTGCATGTCCATTTGGAAGCCATCACTGTACATTGTTTATTAAAACACAGTGCTAAGACTAATTAATTTTTCTTTTTCTTCCACCCCAGGTTGCGGGGCTCCTACCAGAACTTGCATGGAGGCTACCTTTCTGATGCTTTAGTAGACCTCACAGGTGGAGTCCAAGTTCAGTTTTCATTGAAGGATCCCCCTCCTGATCTGGAGGAGATACTGAAAGCAGCTGACAAATCCCAGTGTCTGATGGGGTGTAGCACCTCAGGCCCGGTGAGTCACAAGGCTGGTAGCATGCCTTTCTTGGTTACCGTGTTTCCATAAAGGTTGCTCTTTTGAGTGAAAAAGAGACTCCATAATCACTCTGTACAATAGTTACAGTTTACGAATGCCTAAAGCGATCTTGGCAGCAGAAAGTAGGTAAGGTTTTGCAGTAAGGAATGTAAAGGCTTTTCGGTAGATGTAGATGGACCGGTCTGTCAGAGAGGGGTCTGTGGCTTCTGTTCTGGCTAATTCCACTGCGATGGAGTGGTATCCTCTTGCAGCGGGGCTGATTTTAGCCTTATAGCTTTGTGATTGATTCTAGGAAGGCCAAAATGCCCCTTTCTTCTGCAAGAGAATGTTATTATTGCATTGTGATTTGCAGGGTACTGGTATTAATGCTGGGAAGTTGCAAAAGGCTTTGTGACGTTCAGCAAGTATCTTGCTAAAAGGTTGCCAAGGCTTCCTTTGTAACATGTAAGGGAAGACTGCAAAGTGTGTGACATTGTTCCCGTAGTGCCTGGTTCACTGGGACGTGAACCTCAGCTGTTGCAGACAAGGCAAGGACTAGCCCCTCAGCTCAGGTGGCTGATGTTGGGTGGTGGGTGGCAGGGAAATTCTGCCAGTGGTGCAGTCCAGGTCATTCTCCAGTTGCAGCAGATCTGGATCACTGAAGAACTAGCAAATATGCGAAGACCTGTAGTTTTGTCAAATTTACTGGCCTGCTTATAGCTGCAGTGGGAACTACAGTGACATTCCTCTGGAGCCAGCGTATCTGAGATACTTCTGTAGTCAAAACCAAGTCTCTTTTTCTGCCACACCAAATGACAGTTCTGGGAGCTGATGGCCATACCTTTGCAGTGTGGCAGACAGCTAAAAGCTGTGCTTTCTCCCTTCTGCAGCTGAGGAGGAACATAGAGCTGAGGAATGGGATTGTACAGGGTCATGCCTACACCATCACAGGAGCTGTGAAGGTAAGATCAGGGACTTGTTCCTGCCTGGTGGTCTAGTACTGGTGATCAACTACAGGGCAGTCACACTGCTGTTCCATTCAGAGTAATTTTGATTAGCTTCACATTTAGGAGGGATTGTTGAAAGCACATAGTTCAAATTCCAGGAGATGGAAGAATTCTGGCACAATGGGAAGAGGGAGGATATCTGAATCCTATAATTTTTTCTAATGGAAAAATTCAACTTAAATTCACTTTTATTTTGGGACACTTCAACAGCAAATACAGCAGTTCTGAGGATTTTCATTCCGTGCTGACTTTTAAAAAAAATCACTTTTCTGTTTCAAATGGGAATAGAAGCACTGGCTGAAATTGTGGGATTTGTCATATGATGCAAATCTACATTTGTTCATCTCAATCACAAGCTGCCAAAAATCACTGTGTGAAAAGTAAATAACTCGCTTGTTCAAGAAGAGCATTTCTCCATCTTTTAAAGCTGTTCTACTGATGCAGAACTTTTCCTGGCTAGATATTAATATTGCTGATCTGAAAACAGGACCAATTTATCACACAGATCAAAAGAAATGGAAGGTTTTTTACAACAAGTCAGAACATGGCTTACTCCAGTAAGCTGTAGTGCACAAAGGGAGAGTTTACAGTTAGCAAGGCCAAGAAAGAAACCAAACAGTGGCTATGCTATCAAGCAAGATAGCTAGAGCACATTTTAATCTCAGAGCCTAAAATACTTTGGAAAGGGGACATTGTTTTCCCTAAGCTATGTTCTTCCTTCTCCCCTTCTTTGTTGGTTTCCTGTATGAGCTTGGCTTTGGTTCATGCCTCATGCCATGGCATGCTTGGGGCCATTATCACAGTCAGTGTGCTTCTTCTTGGAGGACACTTACTCGTAGCCAAGAGGCTCCAAAATGGAAGGATGGGGGTTGCCAGGCTCCAGAGAAGGCCCCAGCTGGCTCTCCCCAAGACAGGGGTGGAAGGATCCTGAATCCTATGGGAGAAGAAGCAAGCTGTTTCAGCTTCCTGCTGCTCATGGTGTGTGCAGAGAGGAGAAACAGTCTTTGCCCCACCTTATAGGAGTGCCAAGGCATGCAGTGAGGTGTCCCATGGGGAAATGATTTGAGGTTGGCCAGGGCCTGGGCCTTTGCCTGGGAAGAGACTGCCGTGGCATTTGTTTCCAACGCTGCCTGCGCGCATAAGGAGAGCCAGAAACAAAAGGTTTGCTTCTCCTTTCACTTCCACCACTTCGGCTTCACTGGCGAAAGTGAGTTTCTTCTGACTTAAACCAGTGACAGCAAGAAGAGAAAAGCACCAGAAAGTTCAGCTGTTGGAAACCACAGTGCTGTAGATACAGAGCCACAGATTCGGTTTATCATCATCTCTCTGTGCTGACTGTCGACATTCACTCCAGGCAGTCTGGTGACCTCATTCCTCAAAGTCTCTGCCTTTGCTGACTCACAGCACCAGATGTGCAGAATTAGGCACTGGACTTTCCCAAGGCCGTTGAAGTCATGCCGTGTGGCATGAATGCTGCTGCTTCCCTCTGTGTCAGCTATTCGCTGTCCTCTGGAGAGCAAAACGGGTACAGTTTTCTCCCACATGTCGTTCCTTTACAATGTAGCAGAAGGCACTGATTTTTAGCTGCAGTCAAATGAGATCAGAAGTTAAACCAGGTCTCTAAGGTATAGAAGAAGATCCATTTTATTACCCATCCCTTCACTGAATATCACAATTGTGAAAAGCTATGACCGAGTTTATTTTTCTTTCTTCTTTACAGATACGCTACAAGAGTGGCTGGAAACATATCATCAGGATCTGGAATCCGTGGGGCCATGGGGAGTGGAAGGGGCCGTGGAGTGATGAGTATGGTCTTAAAGCTTTAATCTCATAAGGAGAATCACTCTTTTATAGGCTTATTGTAGAGGATCTCTGCTTTTCACCCATTGTAATGAAGCAGACATTTCTAAATGAATTAATTGTAAACATTATTTCCATCTGCAAAGCAACTGCCCACAGAAATCCAGGGAAAACTAATGCAATATTGGTTTTATATGTACTCCTTACTAGGCCTAGCTCAGGTATCCCTTTTTGTCTATGAGTACATTTTTCCCAGTGAGTAATTCCAGATAAGTCATGGATTAAAGAGTTGTTAATACCTGGAGTAAGCTCTGGCCATGCCCCTAGACGCTGGCTGGCTGCTTCTATTGAAGCTTCTATTGAATATTCCTGCAACAATCGTGCATCCACCTTCTTGCTCCTTCTTTCCCTCCCGTGAGTCTGAATCTGGGAAGAGGACTGCCAGCAGAGTCGATGAGAGTAGGGCAATATTTTTATGCAATATTGAACGCAGAGAGACAAAAAGGGTCCTTGGTTATTGCAAAGGCAAAGTGCTGCTGGATGGTTTGAACTGATCTTTTGGATCCTGCATGCAGCTTTGGAGATGCAAAGGCCACTTTGCTGCTGTGTGTATAAGCTAACTTCTCTTTTCTGAGGAAAGGAACAATACAGAGGAATACTGCAACAGTGTTTTGTAAATAAATAGACGTTAGTTTTCCTGGTGGAATTGCATCAGTGTTTTCCTGACTAGAGAGATGTTCATGTGTCGCTCTTACATGATTTAATAGCATCCCACCTCTCCCTGTTACTAAGAGCACTCATAACCTTTCTACTGAGAAAAGTCAGGCTAGCGGGTTGCGTCGGAATGGGTTGGCAGGTGGTGCAAACATGTTTAAGGCTGGGATAATAGCTATCTGCTCAGACAGCATCCTCCCATTTTTTGGAAGAGTGAACTATAATCCTAATGGTAATTGAAATGTCAGTAGAGCACGTTCATAGGTAAGCTGCATAAATCAATAAATTAGTGATTCATGCTCTGTTTATTTATCTTACACTCTGCAGAAAGTACAATTATCACTTAATTATAAACATGCTGCTTGGAAACAACACATTTGACTGGCTAATGTGCCCTCTACACATCGATGTAATATCAGCACTTCAGAGTGCTGTGTCTTTGTACCTGACTGACCTCTCTAGTATGGGGACAGGTGGCCAGGGCTTGGAGGGAAGAGGCAGGATTCCCCAGCCCAGGGTGGGCAACTCAGACAGGCACAACGAAGGCACAGAGCTCTGTTTGCTGGCCTTGGCTATGAAGGTAGTGAGCACAGTCCTGTTCCCAATGTGCAGTTTGCTCACCCCTCCTGATCTCTCATGACTTGACAGGCTGGTTAGAGGAATGGGCTGGCCAGAGGGATGGAAAATTGTGCCTCACATCTGCTTGTTGATTTGTTCTTGTTTGCAGCTCTCCTCAGTGGGACCATGTTGAGCCTAAATGCAGAGAAGCCCTCCTCAGAATTAAGGATGATGGAGAATTCTGGTATTTCCCTATCAATCCTTCTGTCTACTAGGTTTTCTGTTCGTCATCATTATGAAAAAGGAGTCATTTAGGCAGTTCTCTGCTCTTAGTGGTGGCTCAAAGCACCCTGTGTTAGCTGTGTGCAAACAGCAAATTTGGAGGTTGTCCTGACCCCATAGTTTCAGAGGAAATAAGACCTGGAGAAATAGAGCTGGCCGAGATTAATTAACAAGCTGGTGAAAAAAATTGAGAGAAGTAAAAATCAAGCTCCCTGGGACCTAGTCATTTTGTCACACTGCCCTTCCCCATAAAGTGCCTAGCTTGAACCTTGGACTGGCTGGTGCCCAGCTGAGCAGGTCATAGAGCTTGTGCACTTGATTGCTCTGCAGGTGCTTGTGGTTTTTCACTGCCTCTGATTACTCTTGGATCCAGTTTAGCCATGTGTGAGCAATCCTTTAGAAAAGCTATTATTATTCAGAAATTGCACGCTTGCCCTGTGAGGCTCTGAGGAAAGCGGGGGACCAGCAGGCTGCCCTGAGATAGATGCTGCAGGCTTGAGCAAAGCATCAGTGTGGGGCAGGACACTGCCGAGGGGCAAAGCAAGGTGCAGTGGCAGAGATGTGCTGGAGATAGCAGGGCTGAAACCTAGGTACTGCTGAAAATGCCCTGTAATTTCTCTGGGGCTTTAGGTGCAGTTAGGGCAGCCCAAATGCATCGAGAGCTGACCTCTTCTGCAAGCTATCAGACAGCTCAGCTGCAGCCTGCAGTGCTCTCTGTAATCCCCTTTTAAAGAGATGGGGGGTGAATGTGAGTACCTGACTGGTGTCTCAAACTGAAAGGTGAGATTTTCTCCATCTCTGCAGGATGTCCTGTGAAAACTTCCAGGAGCAGTTTTCCTGGCTGTATATATGTAACAGAACCCCAACGTTTCTGGACTTTGGAGATCAGAACAGCACAACGTGGTCCATGGACAGGTACATCGACCTGTGGAGTCCAGCCCTTGCTCCAGGCAGGAAGAACTATTCCCCAGGTAATGAACAGTCACTGCAGTCACCCAATCCTCTCCTCCTCTCCACTGGTGCTTAAAGTTCTTACAGTGAAACATTCACTCTGAGCACTGAATTGCCGAAATACTGATTGCCAATTGTTAATGCCTGCCCTTTCCCATTACAACACCTACTAGCTAAAGAGGCAGAAACAAAGCAGCAGTGCTGGCTGCTGACTTAAAACAGGAGACTTGTGATTTAGAAATGCTGAACTCTTTAAATCAAAATGTGCTTGTCTCTTTTCTTTCACCCACTTGCAGTAGGTGTTACTGGGGACCTCATCAGAAAATCTGGTCTGGCAAACTGGTAGCTGATTTTACAGAACAATAAATACTCTGAAATTAAATGGATATGAAATGAAAGAGTTGTGCTACATAGTTCTATTTTTGAAGGTAGAAAAGCCTTTGAGCAGATGAGCCCATTGGTTTTACTGCCTCTGCAAGGACTCTTCAGGCATCGCAAGCTTCAGTTATTAATAGTATCTTTTTAAAATATTTTATCTTATCTTAACTTAGCTTTTTTTACAGCTGCATCACTATTTGGGCTCTGTGTTTTTTACCTAAGATGGTGGCCTATGGTCAGTGAAGGAACTTCTGTTTTCTGCAAAGCTGATCCTTGACTTAGCAGCAAACAGGTTTCAGCTTACAGGTTTCAGCCTCCTCCTCCTAACCTTGATCACCACGTCTCAAGGGGTGATAAGAAAGCAACGTCTGTGCTGCTGCACACAACGGGCACTGGGACTGAGCGAGGAAGTGCAGGGGCTGAACTGAGATGGTGTGGGCAGAGCCATTTTCCTTGGAGCTGTGTTTTCCACCAGCCCTCTAGTAAAGCTCCTGTCCAAGTACAATTGGGCTAAATTGCAGCTTTCGAGGCCACCCAGCACAGTTACATGGCTTAAAGTCTGGACTGGTTTAAGCAGATGCTGCCATCTCAGACCTTTTTCCCCAGTTGGAGTGTTTTACTGCTTTCTTATCAGGGATGCTTCCTGTTAACCAAAACCTTGGCCAAGAAGAAACCTTTTCCCTCTGGTGCTCAACATTCTGCCTTGTCCATCACAAATACTAACAGGAAGGAAGGGGAGGATAGCTTTGGACCATTTTGTCTTTTTCTTGTATGTGTTTATGATCTCCAAGCCACAGTCCTTTTCAGCTCAGCCATTGGGTCAGATGGCTGATTAAGAGTCACTGCTTTTCTGCCTTTGGGAAAGCGTGCTATGTAGGTGAAGCAGATGTAGGGGGGCTGAGAAATCTGCATGACTTTTATGACTTTGCCAAAGATTTCTAGAATGATTAATGCACAATTAGTTTAACTCCAGATGCCTTAACTGGTAATGTAGAGACTACAGTGCTCTGTTCTATTGAAAGGATCTTGGAGCGGTAACTACCTGTTCCTCTGGGTCCATATAAGCAAGATCTTACACAACAGGCTACTACTGGGACATCTATGTGGCTACTATTAATCTACTAATGCTTTCTCAGCAGGTGCAGTTTCAACAAACCCTCAGTATTTTTTCAAAGTGCCAGATTATGACCCAAAAACCTATAACGTAGTCATTTCACTCATGCAAAAACATGCTGAGGATAGGCAGGATGCAAAAAACCTGAAGATTGGCTTTTTCATCACCATGGTAAGCACAATCAGATATCATGTAGGCACTGTTGTTTTCTGTGTGGCTTGTTGTACCTGTACATGGAAGAATAGACTGAATTGCCTTTTGGGCTGTAAAAAGAGAGCAGTCAGTATTTGGAGTGAATTTCTGGATGAATTCTATTGTAGAACATCACAGGAAAAGTAAAGTTAGGTAAGCTTAGTTTCCTTTTTTTCACGTCTTAAGAGAGGAAAGGTTGAACTGTTAGTTCTGTAGAATCCCAGAATAGCCGTGGGAAACTCAGGGAGTCCCCAAGTTACAAGACGTGCCAGGACAATGTCCTCTGTGCCAGTGGTACTGGTGACATGCCTTGCAGGCCCAGCACAAGGCACGACAGCCTGCACTAGCCACAGCGCTTGAGCAGTGCTGTAGGGAAGTGAATGGCCTCTTGTTCCCCAAAATGGGCCTGTCCTTTCTTACTCCCCACTTTTCTATCACAGAAATGCCATGCAAAACCCATTTACAAAATACATAGAAGTCTTTGCTCAAGACCAGCACAGAGGTAATCCACTCAGAATCATAGAATCATTATGGTTGGAAGAGACCTCAAAGATCAA
Organism: Cariama cristata; assembly: GCF_000690535.1. Lineage (NCBI taxonomy): Eukaryota > Metazoa > Chordata > Aves > Cariamiformes > Cariamidae > Cariama > Cariama cristata. Next base: position 29,399 of record NW_009615684.1, on the reverse strand, counting down.
GTCCAACCGTATACCTGATAATACCAGATACCTGGTACCTGGGAACTCCATTACATTTTCCCTGTTTTTTTTTTCTTGGTGACTATCCAGGGAGGTGCCATTTCAAGGGCAGTTGTTGTCAGGGCATTACTAGGCTTACTGAAAACGCAGTTGCTAGTGCGGATGGATGGTAGCCTTTTCTGAAGTGTTTCTGCTGTTGGCTGAGGAGAGTGGGAGGGGGTTGCTCATAACCTGAAGAATAAAAGGAAGCAGAGATTGCTATGACCCTAATTTCACATTCTCCTGATCACTGGAGAGGTTTGCCCTAGTCCCAGACTTTGAATAATTGATGCCATAAGTCTAACAGCTCCTCATAAAGGAAAAGCATGGCTTTGTAGCTCATAAAAAAACACCAGTGTCTGAAAAATAAAAGATGTAATAAAAAGAGCATCCCTCCAGCAAGTGGAACTCACTATCTCTATGTAAGGAGATCCTCTGCCTGGTGCAGATATCAGGCCTGCAGGACTGCATGGGGCCAGGTGTGCCACTCGGAAAGAGCTGCTGCTCCTGGTGAGTGAGGAACTCACTCCTTCCAGCATCCTCATCAGCTGCCCCCAACAGTCACCAGACATGGAGGTCCCTGCATACTCTTGCATGATGGGTGTCCACCTTGATTAGCTGCCCATTTTAACAGAAATGACCCTCACTGGGAGGTGATGGTCTTGGGCATAGGTCTTGGGTCCCCTGAAAAAAGGTTGTTTAATCAGGAACTAGACCAGGGGACAAATTTGCTCTATTCTTGCTTTATATTTAAAATTTCTTTCTTCCCCTCCAGTTGATGCTCAGGTATGTTCATTCAGTTTTTCTCTCTCTTGGTATGTTCCCGAGGATGTATGAAATTCGATGAGTATGTCAAGTCTGGATGACACGGCTTCTGTGGACTGTCAGCCCATAGCTTACCTCAGGCTCAGTTTAGGCTTCTGATCCTAGGTGATCTCCTATACAGGAGCTGAAGGGCAAGGCCAGAACAGACCATTACTAGAGGTACCAGGATTACTGAGAAGCACCTGGTCAGTGAGGGAAAGGGGACAGTTATGCTGCCCATAGCTTTTTGTAATGTAGTGATGTTGGTACAAATGCATAGCAGATCATACAGAAAATATTCCCCCCATGGACACAGCTGAAGTATTTTAACATGAGAGCTGGTCTACCAGCTCCTCACAGCCAGCCCAGCATCTTGCCCTGGTAGCAGCAAAAGCCAAGTCCAGGAGCTAAAACCAGGGTAGACGTACAGTGCTATTCCCTTGGTTTATTTCCCAGTCTCCAGCCTCAGTGCCTAAGGGCAGTCAGAGGTGGCATCTTTGCATAAAAGTTTACAAGGGTTTGGGGGTTTTTTTGCACAAGGGGAATGCAATTGCTAAGATTCATGTGGCTTCACTCTTCCTCCCTGAACTGCTTTCACTGCCATTGTTCATTAACGGCATCATTCATTGTTCGGTACCTTTCGAAATGCATCAAGTTGTTGCTGTGAAGTAAAAGGAGTATTATCCCTTGGCAGGATGAGAGGGGAATGCGGTGCAGGCAAAGATGCAAACCAGAATGGACGTATCCGATAGCTCTAGGAAACCTTTGATTAAATACAGACGTGGAACACTAATACATGGCTGTGAGGGAAGTTTAATGTTGTGTGATAGAACTGAGCAATGCATAGCGGCTGATTCTTATCTCACACCAGTTTTGACTCCATTGAGATATTAATCTGCTTCTGCTTTTTACCAGAAGGAATGTGGAATGAGAATCAAAAGTAGAAAAAGGATTACACCATTTATTTCTTTGCAGCACTGCCCATTTCTATCTGCTCAAGATCTGACCCATAATACTTGGCAGTCTACATACCTCCCAGACATCTGTAACAGCAGTCATCTTTTTTTTTTTTTCCTCCCAAAATAGCAGTTTTATGTTATTTTCTCCCAAAGGCATGGCTCATAAATAACTCTGCCACGCTGCATAGCCATTCTAAATGGAATTTATACATGCTGATGTATTTTGGGGAATATGTTTAGTAAGGGTTTTTTATTATGCTATCTTTACATGTCATGGTAGTAATAGCTATTGCATTATATTTGTTTCATCTCAGCAAAACTACTGGAATAACAGAAGAAAGATCAGAATATTCTGTTTTCTTGTGACACTTGCTGGAAGGTTTGGGTTGTGATTCTTGAAGCATTGTCATCTGGGTGAGATGCTTAGTGAGTTCTCTGACCACTCTGAGTCATGCTAGATCTCAAAGAAGCTTTAGTAAGAGTATTCATCCTTGATTCCTTCATGAACTCCAGTCTGCTTAGCATTAATTGAAGTTCTCTTCAAATCCACTGACATTCATTTTGCCTTCTGTTTCTTTCTGTTCTTCCACCCTTGTGTATTTTTGATGTACATTGAACAAAGTCTGTCACCTGGATGGGCTTTTCATGCCACTGGGGAGGTTAAGGAGTGTTAGATGCAGGGTATCTTTAGAGAGCTGTGGGAATGTAAGGCTGCTGTGGATGCACTTGATGATTTACTTTGGTTCATGACATGAAGGGGAGATAGCCAGCTATATTTTTCTTTTAGGAGAACTCCGAAGTTCTGAAACAAAACTTTTCCCTGACTCGAGACGTGACCAACTGTCTTATCTTGAGCCCAGGAACCTATGCTGTCGTTCCCGCTACAACAGAGGACCAAGAATTTGAATTTCTCTTACGAATTTTCATGAAGAATCAAGACTACAATGGGTAAGATGATAAGTACTCCTTAAAGACCCCAGACTTACAGTGTGCCAGGATTTAACAATTTAGTGTCAAGGTAATTAATATGGCAATTTGCTTTTAATGTACTCTAGAAGCGTGTCGGGAAGACACAGCCGAGTCTAAAGCACCATGTTGAGGGGGATCAGATGCATAATTAGATGCATGGGGTGGCCACTGCAGAACAGGGCAATAGCTCATCTGCGGCCACCAAGGGTTTCAGCTTTGGTACAGAGCCACACAAGCAAGCAATAATTGTGAGAGATGCCCCCCTCGGTTGTGGGGAAATCTCTCTTTACTGAAAGGAGGACTGAGACCTTGTTTTTCTTAACAGCTGTTATGTAGTTTCTTATGTTATGCCAGCTGGATGCCAGACAGATCAGGTCCCATTCTGCCCAGAGCAGGACCTAGAGAAGCAAAGAGCAGTGAAAGGCCTTGATCTTTTCACCGAGCCATCTTATAAACAGGCTGGTAGGGCTCCCTGTGGATATGAGAAGGGCCTTAAAGATAAGTTTAGTGGAAAAATGGCATCTTAGTTCGTGCAAAGGCAGCTGTTATCACATTTTCACATAAATATCTGGGTGTGCTTTACGTAAAGAGCAAGCTCCAGCATTCAGCCTTACTAAATGACCTTCAAGCATCAGATGTGTGGTGGCTTTCCTTCAGCAAACTTTATAATGGAGCTGATTACAGCTCTTACCTCATAGGCCTGTATCTTAATAGTGAGATTACTTTCTAGGCTTTGACCCCTGGCAAAAATAGCCCAGAACTAACTAAGGCAACTCCTTAGTTATGGAAAAACAAACATGAGAACTCCGTGCTTTGGGCTGGACTGCCTTCAGCATGGTGAGTCATGCACAAGATGGCTCAGCCTTGGGAGGTAGCACTTTCCAGGAGAGCCTCTGACCCTCACAGACCTTCCTGAGCTAGGTGAAGCGTGGGGAGCCCCTTCCCATGGGTCTCTGCAGCACTCACATATATAATAGCACAGATGCTACAAAAATAGCATCTGGCTTGCCTAATTTCTCTACCAAAAGCAAAACTCAAGTATTGAATGTTGTTACTAGATTTTAGAAGGAATGGAGAGCCTGGCTCAGTTTCAGGCAGTCTGCAGACCTTTAAAAGATGTTGCCTTTTAATAGCCCAGATGCTATTTTTGTTCCTGACTATTAAACCAGGCAAAGAGAAAGCAGGTGAATTTTTATGTGGCTCAAGGCAGGGCAGCCCCGTCTTCTGTGTGGTGAGTTTAGTCCTGGCATGCTCAGAGTGAGACAAGTTACCCTTTCTCTGCTGCTGATGCCAGCAGTGGCAGTGGCTCCAGCGCAGCCAGAGACTCAGACCTGCTTATGTCTGTGTGCACAGAGAGACCCAAGACTAGTGCAACAGGCTTGACTGAACTGGGACAGGCTGGGTGGTGTGGGTGCTGAGCATCTTGTGGGGCCGCAGGCTGGGTGAGTGCTCCTGTTGGTGCCTGCGTTCTGCCACATCTGCAAATCAGTGCTCTGAAAAGGCCCCTTCTCTCCCACTTTGACTCTTGAAACTCTTTTCTAGGAACTCAGACTCCTCACCCAGACCATTGCTGCTGACGGTAAGAGTCTGTGAAAGCTGATGTAGATACTGGTGGTGGTGAGTGGTTCCCAGAATGCTGGCTGTTCCGTAGCCACCCCTGCTGACTCTTCTTCCTACATGCTAGACACCACTCCACTCTTCTCTCCTTTCACCACTGGGTACCTGTCCCAGAGTTTGACTCTGGCACCCTCTGACCTTGCTGGGAGGGCACATGACCAGCCTGGGGTAGGTCTGGAGAGACAGGAGTGACAACGAAGCCCTTCCTCTTCACATACGTCTCTTTCAGAGCCTGATTTTTGAAGGAAACCAATCTTATACAGTCCCTCTGTCAACCTGTCCATCTGTCCTTTTCACCTCGCCACCTTTGACACTTTGACCAACCAAATATAGCTGGGGGGAGCATTTGAAAGATAGTAAATTCTTGCAATGTCTGTAAAATGGGTATGTATCTAAGGAGGAGAGAGGGGGAAACTTGGATGAAAAGATCACAGCTTGAGTTTGACCTCTTTTAAAAAGACCTCACACCTGAGAGCGGGGTCATACATGCCTTCCTTGTGGGAATGGCTTCATTTAAGCACCCTATAAAGCACAGAAGTCCATAGAGGTGAGACTCAAAGCAGATTTCCTCTGATTTTCATCAGGATATTTTCACAGACGTAAGGGAAATTACACTTCAAAACTGGTTGTGCCTCTAGTTCAACCCACATTTCAGCCTGTTGAGTCCAGCTACCATCTGTTGCTGGACTTCCTTGCTGTGAACTGTGCAAATTGCCAGAGCTGGTCCAGTCCATGCTGCTGTCTCACTGGTTGCTTGCAAAATCCTGCTGCTGAGAGGCTCTTGTTTATAGTAGTGCAAAGTCAGCGCAGGTCTTTGAAGCCAGAGGTGTAAAGCTGCTACAGGAGAACAGAACACAGAGTCCTTTCCTTGTGATTCATTTTCCAGCCTGCAATTAAGCCCCATTAGAGGGGTAGTCTAAATGGTGGCTTATTATCTCTTTCCACTGACAAGCTGTCAGTTTACTCGACTGTTGTCATTAACCAATGTTTTGGCTTTGATAAATTACGGTACTCACAATTTCTGCTCTTGTTCTGGTTTTTGAGTTTCACTGGTGTGAATTATCTCGCACAGAGCTGAAGGCATTGGGGCTTAGGCTTAGATTTTTTGGGGAAACTTTATAATGTTAAGGATAGTTCTCCTTAGTGCTTGGTGGAGCTCTTCACCTGAGGGCTGAAAAAAAATGATTTAACCATTGAATTGTAATTGCTCAGGTACAGTCAAGCCTCCTGTGGGGTTACATAGGTAACAAGAGAAAGGAAGAGCAAACTCTTGCTCTGTTTTCTTGGTTCACATAAATCTTCACATGCCCTAAGCCAGTGGTTTCAACCAAGGGCCATCAATAAGGATCAGGCTTTGTACCTCTATACTTATGTATTGACTTGCTGAACTCCACTCTGGTTGTGTTCTATTGTCTTCCTCAGGCCCTGAGATGCACCTTCCTGGTTGTACTAAGTGATAGCATCCAAACTGTGCTTCTTCCTTCCGTGCAGTAGCTGTTCCTCGCTCCTAGTCCACTTTTCTTTTGGGGTGTTAAAACTGCAGCCTGTACTGTACATTCCCTGCCCTCTCTAAAGGGCTGTTTGGATCTGCAGACTTCTGCCTCCAGTTGTTTTGTAACTGAATTATTTATGTGTGTACTTTGTCTTTTGATTCAGGATGTACCAAGACAGAACCAGGACGGCTCCTATAAGGCTGTCTTCCTAAGATATGCTAAGCAGGTATCCTATCTAAAACGTCTTCCTGAAAAGTAAGAAGAAAAAAGGCATGTGGACTTGCAAAACATAAAAAACTGACCTATGATGTTGGTACAAATCCATTTAGAAAAATGTTTCTTGGAAATGTAGCTCCCTCCTCAAGTAGATACCCTGAAAACACTATTGGTTGACCTGCCAAAACCCTCAGAAAAATGGGACGTTCAGCTGGGATAGATTGGCTAGCCCAATATATCAGCAGAGGATTAGAGATTTGTGGTTGTGCTGGTGATGCGCTTGCATGTGTACTTTTTTTGTTGGCTTTGGTTTGTTTATTTACTAAAAGCAATTAGAAAGCCTCGGGTATTCCTCCCTCTCATCAGCATCACTTCCTATTGCCTTCCCGGCATTTGGAAACCAGACATCAGTCAGTGTTTGAGTAATTGATTCCTGCTCTTTCAGAGCCAAACTCTGTGTGTTCACAGGAGATGCTTTTAATGGTTTAATAAACTGTTATAAAGAACTCCTCGACTTAGCCAAGAGGAAAAAAAATCACTGCCAAAAGTCTATGCACAATGGACCTCTTGCAGTTAATAGTTATATCAATGCACAAAGGTGAAAATGAACACAGGCTGCCATGCTGAATGCCCTGGGGGTGTCCCAGGAGGCAGGCGGTCAGGTTCATGGATGGGTGGCTGAGAGGGAAGCAGGCAGCAGTGCCTGTGCTCCCAGGCCTCTCGCCCAGCTGCCTGCTGTGCCTGCCCGTCAGCAACTACGCAGCTAGGGACTGGTGAAGTTGGGGGATGTTCCCATCACTGCTGAAAATACCCCATGGTGATGGGAGTGCCTGTAACTCCCCTGTAGACTCTTGTAGGGAAGGACAAAGAGTAGCCCAGCAGCATGAAGGGCTTTTTTATGCTCCCGAGGGGCTGCTGCTTCTCCTCTGATAAAAGCAGAAGTCCTTCTTGGTTGTCACAGGGCATGAGTAAAGAAGTTTCAGGCAAAAGTGATGCAGGAGAAAGCATTATGCTCACTGACGTCTCTGCATTTTATTCCACATTAGGGCTCAGCTATTGATGCCTCGCAGCTGCAACAACTCCTTAATGAAGTGATCCTGCAAGGTAAAGCTTTTACAACTCAGCTAATGTCTTTGGTGCTTCCCTACCCCTAGTCTAGTGTAAATTAAATGGAGGATTTAGTGGTGTCCTGATGATCCTCAAAAAATCTTCAGCATGGGTTGTTGAACTGTTGGATCTTGAAGAATGAGAAGTGCCTCCACCAGGGTTCCTTTACATGCATAACAGTTTGGCTTTGTTTTTTAAAGAAAATCAAAGTAATGTTCATATGAAGAAGGCAATACAGCCCAGACCAGCTGCTAACAGACTCTTTAATGCATGGCCATCAGCAAAGGTGTGCATCTGTTTGACAGCCAAATTTCACTCTTCCCTCCTCCTTTCAGTTCTGCCAAAGGATAGCCTCTGCTTCGCAAGCCTACCCCACCCCGTGCTGCCCTTCTGGATGTCCCTGCAGCCCCCATGAGCACCCTTCCCGGTCCGTGCCCCACCAGTTGTAGCAGAAACTCAGTCCCTGGCTGGGCTGCACCAGTGAGTGCCCCAAGGAGCTGTGCCTCCCCCTCTCCTCACTGGCACCCAGTTTCTCCCAGTTCAGCCCTGGTCTGCGTCGCCTCTCTGCAGAGGCCTCAAGCTGGCTTTCAGCATTTCCCAGCCTTCCTAACCTGCTCACCTCAAAAATAGCATGAGACAAGGGTGCAGCTGGAGGGCTTGAACCAACTCAGTCATGCACAAGTCTCAAAGTGCTCTTAGGACACGCTGATGCAGTGTAAATGGCCTTTCTTGTCACTGTCATTTCCCTTATCCTTATTTCAAGGGGGAAGAGTTTCCATTAGGGCAGGTAGGTGGGCAGAGACTGTGCAGATAGTACCTGTGAGCCCAAACAGGGCACCTGTCCTTGGGGAAGGAAGCAGTGGAGATGTCTGAGATATGTCAGACTCCCTCAGCAGACCTCAGCCTGGCACATAGCCCTTGCTACTGCTTGAGAACCTGAGTCAGATCTGGGGCTTTTTACCTACATGAGCCTTCAGACTGATGTCCTCCTTCCCTCCGAATGGTGACCTGATGCCTCTGTCACTCCCCTCGCTCTTGCTAATTCCTTCTGTTTTGTCAATCCTTGCAGATGAAATGACCAGCCTGGGAGGAAGATTCACCTTCGATTCATGCAGAGGCATTTTAGCTCTGATGGATGTATCCTTTCAGCAGAAGCAATAAACTACCCTGGTACTGCCCTTCCTTGCCTTGAGTTATGGCTGAGCTGAGTGTCCCAATGTGAGAACCTGGAAGTAAATATTAGCCACAGTCCTCAATAAATAACTGTCCCAGAGTCTATGGAGGACTTTGCCATGCATGCCCTGGCTCTGGTGTGTCTGTTGAAAGGTGAGGGTCAACCTTCTGTTACCAGCTAACTCTTTGCTCTCATTTTCCCCTCTGCAGGGCCCAGGGCTTGGCTAAGTTTCACCCCTGAGTGCAGGTCCCAGGCAGAGCCTGAAGCCAGGAGGCAGGACAGAGCTCAGGCATAGCTCAGCTCTTCCATCACAGCTGCAACCGTGCTGGTCTGTGATGGCAGCTCGAGCAGACCGCTGGGACTGCCAGCAAAGCTGGTGTTAGGGGGAGAAGCACTGTCACTGCTGAATCACAGGCACTTGCCTGGCAGGCCATTCATCCTTTCCAGTGTACCTTCCCTATTTAGATGGATCACGCAGTCTTTTTGCTGTTAACAAGACAACGTTGGAAATACATTGCTGACCGTTGTAGAACAAGAGGGCTCCTCGATGAAAACATAAATTCTCCTCTCTGAGTTTTCTCTGCCTTGCTTGCTTACTGTCTCTTTTCTTCCATGCCTTGAAATAACTTTGAGACTTTCTCAGGCCTTTACAAACTGCCAGGGAATGACTAAAAATGACCAAAAGTCCTTCTCTCTTTCCGACTTTCTGCATCTAGCCAGTGAAAGAGACTTTTCCCCTTTCCAAAGCCCCTCCTGGGCTAAGTGGGTACTGTGAATGCATGGCATGTGCAAAGAACTGACAAAGCCACTGCTCTGCTTTAATTCAAGATGGATTTTTCATTCTCTGGGCTGCATACAAGCCATGTACAGTGTGACCTATCCTGCCTTGCAAAGACAGGATCAGCTTTTTTTTCACTCAGGTTTCACGGCAGTGGCACTTGTCTGCTTATATTTCACTGGCAATGAGTTTTGCTTTCAGGGAGTTTTCACCACCCGAGCTGCATTAGTCTGCCCAGGACTCCTAGATGGGGTATGGAGGGGAGCAGGTTCACTGACATAGTCTTTTGAGCATCCCTGGGGGATGTCTGCTGACATCCCTGGGCTCCTGCAGCTCATGGTGGGGGAAGTGTTTTCTTGTGTGTGGCATATGTGTGGCTTAAAGGCTGCTGTTGCCTTCTGACAGCAGGCATCAGGATCGACTCCTCACGCTCTTGGCTCATTTGGTGCCTGTTCCTCCAGGAGGATCCAGATAGACCTAACGGTGGGCTGCCTCATGTGGCCACACATGGCCTGGAGTACAGGGTCACGTTCATCCACAGGGCCTAAATGTCAACTGAAGCAATCACAGCAGGTTCCTTTGTGGCACCACATAAATAGAAACCTTTTGTTCTTTGTGAGCACAGGTACGAGCAGCTGTTCAATGTACTAAAGAAGGTGAATTTATCTCTAAGCATAATTGAGAGCAGAAAAGCTCTTGGCTTTCTCAACACAAAGTAACAGACAGAAGAGACTGCATCTTACGTCTGTCTTTATGTGAAGGCAGCATCCTCGGGAACAAAGACAGCCAGGTTCAGCTCTCATTAACTGTTCAGTTCTTAACTAAATGCACAGCTCAGTTCGAACGGACAACTCACGCTGCAGGAGTTCGGAAGCCTCTGGCGAAGTCTCACTAAGTACATGGTACATGGGGGCTGCTCTTTCTTCTCTGCCAATACTGTACTCGTGGGCTTTTCATCAGCAGGGTGCAGGTGCTCTGTGATATCAAAGCACTGGGGGAAAAAGACATTGCAAAGGTTGCTTGCTTAGTGGGTCAGATTTCCATCCTTTCATGCAAAGTTTGAGAGCTCAGGAACCAGTGGTGTGTGTATAGTGCTCGAAATGAGCAGCCAAGGCTTTTCTAGTGCAGGGAATATTGAGGGAAAAGTGGGAAAAGGTAGGGAGGCCTATTAGGCTCAGAATTTGATGGAAATCACTGTTTGTGTGCCCCCCACTGGTAATTTTTTTAGAAGCTTTCTAAGCTGAAATGTATTCTTGAACAGAGTCATCTGAAAAATGTCACTTCCTCATTGCTGCAGTTTGTAGTGGAAATGTGTGGGATCCAATGAAAGTTCATCTGGGAGAAATGCCTCTGCTCCAAGATAGGCATTAGGTCTGGAAGCAGTGAGGACAGTAGCTTGGTATTTAGGGTCCCACCTAAATTCAGTGCCAGGGCATACATGGCAGCTTGTCTGCATCAGACCCTTTTCCCTCAGTCTTGGTGCAGGACAGGAAGGTTTCCTGAAGCCTCAGGGTTGGGTGGGCTCTACTTTGTTCCATCCCTCTTGAGATGGTCTGAGGCCACCTAGGACATGGGGTGCCAGTTCCCCATCTAGCAATGGTGCTCTTCCTACTGACAGCACCTCAAGTATGGCTTGTGGGGTTTCAATGGTGTGTTGGGAAGGATGACCCCACACCATTCTGGGACTTAGGGACTCCTGGCTTATTTCTCATGTTACAGACAATCTCTTTTTGTCAGCGGAGGTGTGAGTATTCCCATTGCTGCCTGCACACCTAAACCAGGGAGAGTGAGGAGAAAGGCTTCCACCTACCCAAAACTGTGAGATTTCTTACACAGTAACATACTATCTGAGCCCTCTGGAAATGAGTGTCCCTTGTCATGGTCACCCCATCTCATCTGTTGAACTTCCTTGCAGCCTGTTTACTAAGGAGGGGAAGCATACTACATAATTAGATGTAGTAGTAAATTTGGGGAATGCTGATATGGGCTTGAAATCTGCCTTTACACTGTTTTTTAGGATATCTTCAGCAAGGAAGACAGAAATCATTCTGGATTTCTTGATATGTCTGAACTGAAGAGCGCGATACAGACAGCAGGTATGTCCATAGGTGCTGTGCAGCTCCCTTTCTTGTCCCTGTGGCAGTGAAGAAAAGGATGAAAAAGAGAGAGGAAAGGAAAAACAGCTTCAGGGAGAAAGCAGTTTGGATTGCACAGAGGTGCCAGTTAGATCACAGCTCTGCTCAGAGGTCTGCATTGTTTTAGGGCATTGAGACAGAAAGCTCATTTAGGGGATGAAACCTTTGCAGAGAAGCACAGCACTGGCCAAAGCCTGCAGACTAGCTTATGTATAGTCTCTCTAGGTCATGGACAAAACATCTAGCAGAGAAAACAACCAAGGAACAGACGATGCTTGCACTTGCCCCGATTCCTGCAGTTCTCTCCAGGGCAGTGACAAAGTCTAGAAGGGAAAGCCACAGTGACAGACAGTTATTTAGTTTGCACTGACCTCTGTTGGATACACGGATGCTGAAACTTGCAGCGAGTGCATGGGACCCCTTCACATGAGTGAAGCATTTTAGCTGGGTCATTTCTCCGGAGGCTCTGTGCATGAAATACAGCTCTGAGACAGTATTCCTCTTATAATTGTACAGTAGAGAAGCTCCCATTTGGCTACCTGGAGCTTGGAGGGGTGTTGTCTCCAGGAGGAATCTGGTGCAGAATTGCTGTCTGTGGAAGCCATCAGCTCAGGGGATGTATGTGTAATTTTTCTGTTGCTGAGAGGTGGGCAGAGCATGAGCATCTGCCTGAGGAGCACAGCACTAATGTGCCAAATGTTAAAGGAGAAGCTGCCAGGTCCACTCTGTAAGAAAGGTGCTAAAGTGTAAAACTGGGAGGAAGATTGTACATTGAGAAGTCCTGGCAGCCAAAACAGTGCAGTTATTTGAAGGGATAAAAAAGCACTGTTAAATGGCAAATTCAATACATGTTAGCCTATAAGCAGTTCTGAGTTGGGGAGAAAAAAGAAAATTGTAAGCTAGTTCTTGCCGCCTTCTGAGCCAGACAGCTGCATTTGAATCTGGCTTTGCATTAGGATGAACCCCATCCTGGCTTTTAAGCAGGAAGGAGTGGACAGCCCCAGAGAGTGTTTGGAAGCTTGGTGCTACCTCTGGGAATGGCACTAATGTGTCTAAATACGGCTCCTAGCCAGCTGTTCTCTGAAGCATTCAGTGCTTTCCCCAGCAAAACACTGAAGTGTGTGCTTAATATTCTCTGTTGTCCTAATACTTCAAAGTGTAGTAATGATGGGTCAGATTTTCTGCTAGAGTAAAGCAGACTAGCTGCATTAACAGCAGTGCTGCCCTGAAATGCAGGAACATTCGACTGGTGTGTTTACAAACTCCTCACTGGCAAGATTAATTTAAAAAAATAGTGAAACATAAAGTCTGGTTTTTAAAGCTTGACTAAAAGCAGAGGGAGGAATCCAGCAGACAAAAGGTGTGGGGAGTAACCTTACAAATATGCGACAGCACATAACTGAAATGTCTTGGGAACAGAGAGGACTGACACGTCAGTCTTCTTGATGAGGTTAATTGAGAGACATTGCCAGGTGAGCAGATTTCAGGGCAAATGTATCCCAGACTGACCATGCCAAATTGTCGGTGTTTTACTAGTGTAAGACATGATTATAGCATCTCGTAAGGAGCACCACAATGCTTGCTGGAATCTGCTCTCCAGAGAGAGCTTGACTGAATTCCCACTGCCTTCATAAGGTTAAAAATGAAATAGAATTCATTGCTCACTACTACTGTGGTTCTTGGCAGTGGTTGAAAACCAGAATAAAAGAAAAAAATTCATTAATTAGATTTTTTTTTTTAATTGCTAACTTTTCCTCCTAGGAAAAAAATATAAAACCAAGTTTATCTTAATTTGAACTGTATCTTAAGCCCAAATGTATTTCCATTATTTAAATATTCAGCATTGTGTGTCTGCTTCCTGCTGGAGACCTTTTCCAATTAGGCTCATGCAACCAGAGTTTGTCGACGTACTAATCCACCTCCATTGGCTGTATCTCCCCCTACCCAGCTGTAGAGAAACCATTTCCTTCTTTTCTGCTTGTTCAACTAATTTAGTTCCATAATGTGTTCATTTAAAACTGAAAAGTTTAGAGTTGGTTGAAAAAGCAGGAAAGTTACTTCTCTTCCAGTTGAGCCACTAAAACCTAGGAGTGAGCAAATAAGACTTTCTGAAGTCTCAGAGAATGCATTAAACTGAAGCTATCATTCCAGTTCTCTGCAGAAAATTTCTTTTGTTTAGCAAATCAGCTTTTAGTGCAAAATATATTTAAATCATTCCTCGTATATAGCCAACACATTTAGGGTAGTTTTATTTAACTAATAAAGGAATCACTCTAAAAGGCAATTTTTGTTCATTCAATTGAATACCAATTTCCATCCAAACAGACTGTGACACAAATACTGAATAATCAGCTAATAAAAAAGTAATGCACCCTTCACCATTTTCTAATAGAAGAAAAAATGTAAAAATTAAGAATCCCAGGCATGCATAATAGCATGAGCGTGCGGTATCTCCCTGTTTAGCAGAAAGCGCCAGTTGTATTGTAAATGTTACGCTCAGACTTTTACGAGTTATGAGCCAAAGAAAATCACCCTTTATTATAGAAAATAAAAGCTGAAAAGGCAAAGCAAGATAACACTAGATTAGTTAGCTCAGTGTTTCCTGCTTGCTGACCTAAGCCACAATTCGAGTAAGTGACTAGAAGGACTTTCATTTTTCCATCACCGTACCCCAACTCTTTTGCAGAAGCCTGGGGAAAGGCAAGCTGCTGTTCAGGGCTGCAGAGACCTGGCATGACAGGGTGGGGGGCTTGAGGGAGGGCCCCAGCTTCTTTGCAGGGTGCAGAAGGCCATCAGAGCCGGTCCGTGATCCCACAGTGCTGTCACTCCTCTTCCCTCCACAGGTCTGGCCACTAATGAGCAGCTCCTGCACCTGATGGCCTTGCGGTATGGCGATGCTGCCGGGAGAATTGGCTTCTCTGACTTTGTGTGCTGCATGCTGCGCCTCGAAACCATGACCCGTGAGTCTCAGAGCCGGGGCTTGGAGTCAGGCAGGGGATGTGGCAGCAGGGGAGCTTGCAAAGCCAGACGGAGGGCAGCAGCAGGAGGCAAGGGGCATGATGCTAGACATGATAATACGTTTGTAACAGCACAGCTTGGAAATGACAAGCCTGCCCAGAATCTAGGCATGGTCCAGACATCCCTTTGGGCAGCCTATTTGCCAGAAGCCAGGTTTGTCTCCTGCCCACAGGAGCAACTATGGCTTGTAGAGAGTAGCTTAGTGCTGAGAGAAAGCAGCAGCTGGGAATACAGTGGTGCCCTTGCTGAGAGGGGCCAGAAGGGAGGTTGGCCTGCAGTTTCCCATCAGAGCTCATCGGAGTGCCTGTGGGCTGCAGCAGCACCACGCTGCCCTGTTTTTTTTCCCTGCTGAGGAGCGTCGGTAATATATATCCAGTGCTTCTTCAGCTGCCAATCCTTTTTTGCTGCATGAATTTAGCCTGACCTCTGCAGGCTTGTCCTTAGAGCCCCTATGCACTAAGACTCATTTTTCTAAAAACAAGATGTGTCCTTGTGCTGGTGCCTTTCCACACAAGCTTGAGCATCCTCGTCCACACCAAGCTTCCTGCAGGGTGGTGTGGAGCATTGCTGGTACCACTGAGGGGACACTGCATGCGTTCATGCCCAGTGAAGAGGAATGAGGCAACACACCTCGAGTGGAAGGCTTTCTCTTTTGGTTAAAAGTTGGAGAATTCTGAATCACAGCAAGGGAGGTGCTTTTTTGCCCATTTATTATTTTTTAACTGGAGAGGTGTTTTTCCCACCAACTTCAGTAAAGTTCTCTCATTTTTTTGGTAAGGAGAAGGTCTGAGAACCTTCTTGCTGGATAAACAAACTCATGCCCTGTGTTGCATCCAGCTATTGTCTTGCAGTTGCAAGGAGGGAGTGTCTGTAAATAAGCCTTTGCCTGAAAGTAAATGGAATTCTGTTTTACAAAAGCATAATTTTTACTATTCTAATACAAGCATTTTGATTGGAAATACTTGTAGTTTAACCCAGCAGTTGTGACCCATGTGCTAGAACATTGCTACAGCAATTTAGTTCATCTTTGGAATGAGCTGGGTTTCAACAGCGCATGGAAATGAGTGTTCATTTTTTCCCATGTGTTTTTTACCACTGATGTTTCATGGACCAGTAGTGGTCAGTGGATCCGCCTGGATGACACTACCTAAAATGCCATTTCAAGGGAGTACAGCAGAAGCAGCTCAGAAAGTAAGAGCGTGTCCTGATTTTAATGCTTTCATTAAAAAACAGATAACCTGTAAATACCCTTTTTTTTTTGTGATTACACATCACTTGCTACAGATGAAAATTCTTATGCCTAAATTAGTACCGTGGCATTTTTTTTTTATCTTAAAAAAAGATCCTCTTACATTTTAAGTGCCAGTGTAAAGAGAGCTCCTTTACATCCGCATTGAAAGGAATCTCTAAAAGTTTCACTGCTGTCTGTAATGAGTATCTTAAAATGCTCTCAACTCTTTCAGTTATCATTTTATAGAGGGTTTAATGTGGAATACATTTCTCAAACTTTTCTAATCATTGTGAATAAGATTGTTACAGGAGAGGATAAGGGTGCCAAGTGGAAATAAAAGGCAGTCCACCTTTGTGATGATGTGAATGCAGCAGGGAAGATAAAATCTGTCCCATTAAATCATTACTCATCCTTTCAAGATAGCTGGAGATGAGACCCAAATCAAAAGCAGCAGCTTCTTTGCAAACTCTATTTAACTGGAGTTAATGAAGCAGTAAAGGGGCACTTACCTCTGCCCAGAGGAGGTAACTTCATCGCTGCCATTTGTTCCTAAAAAGGCTGCTGGGCACAAGCCCAGTCCTGCAAATATGACCATGTCAAGGGGCTGGGAGCAACATGGGGATTTCCTTGTTCTATGCCTTTCTTCAGAGCAGTATGGGCTGGATGTGCTTCATTGTATTAGCTTTCCTCTCTGCTTTCTCTCTGCTCTGGATCATGTAGGTGGCTCTGGTTGCCTCTTACGGGGCACACAAGCAATGCAGCCTTGTGCCCTGTTCCTACACCTTCCCAGGAGCTGTGCACTGTTGTCTAAAGCTGGACAGGTTTCAAAACATTCATGATGTTACGACGCCTTTTCCATTCAGGATGGGAAATGGGCTCCTGGAGAAATGTGTCATTGGAGGATAGACAGACTTAAAGTTGTTTCAACTTTTTATTACTGTTTGTAACAGCACATTGCTAGGAGAAGAGTAATTTCAAAATAAATATAAAGAACCCAAAATACTGTGTTTTGACTTTAGCCAAGCATTTGGGTTCGAACAGTTTCTCCTAGACAAACTGCGATGTAAATATGCACATAGAATATAAATATTTGAATGGATTTAAATTTTCTGATGGCAAACTGCTCTGTCAGAAAACTTTCAGCAATATTAATTTCAAACTCTGGCTGAATAACAGCAGCATCTGCATTTATATTCCCTGGAAAACACTTGCAAGGCATACTAATGACTTCAAGAGAATCACTTTCTTTAGGGCACACTGTGATCGCTCACTGCCAGGGAGGATGGAAAAGGACCAACAGAAAGTTTCCCTGTGGGAAGATGTGTTTCATTAGTTCACCATTCTCCTGTCAGTCTTCAGGCGGGAGGTACAATTGAAACAAATTATGAGCGGAGATGAAAGCAATCACATTGAGCACTCCCTGTCTTATACTTCTGCAAAATTCTGGCCCTGCGATTGGAATGCCTTCTCAGGGTGTGATCCAAGGGCCAAGGCTGAGGCGGTACCCAGCACAGAAATGAGGTATGACTAGGCAGGATGGTGTGGGTAGACACCTGAGCCAGGCAGAGCACCCCAGCACAGGGGTGGCAGCTCTGCTCCTCAGCTGCCACAGCCTTACGTCTGCATTGCATTCTTGCTTCCTCCTCATGAGATAAGATTTTTTTCTTTGTTCTATCCCTAGATGCATTTCAAAACTTAGCAGAGGGCAGATCACAAATTTTGCTGACGGCAATGGAGGTAAGAATGCTCCTTCCTTCTCTTGTCTCCAGGTCCGAAGTGGGACCACTGAGTATGTTAGCAGGAGAGTGAAGTTAAAGATGATGTGTGATGTATGTTGCTAGGGGTTTTGCCTCCAACACCAACAGTGATGAGGGTTTTGCCTGACTCGATATGTGTAATGGGTGGGAGGCATTTCCCTGGGGTTCCCTGGTCCCAGTCACACAGCCTAGTGAGGGTGAGCACAGCTCAGTGGTGGCCATCCACGTCCAAAGCGTAGAGCCTTCCCCTACTGACGCCAGCTTGTCATTGCTGGAAACATTGCTCGAAGTGATTTTGAGGAAGTAACAACAACAACAACAAAAAGCCCTCATTTCTTACTGCCCCATCTGTTAATTCTGAATTGCAAAACATCTTGGTTTTAAGAAAGAGATAGCAGACAAATGCTTGCTGTTGCTGTTTGTCTTAAAAGCACAGCCTGAAGGATATCTAGCTGAATGGGGATACATCAAGCTTTCTGTCAGCTAGTCTGAAGAAAAAATCCTGCTGTACTCCATAGTGATATGCCCGAGTGCTGCGTTTTATCAGTCTGGGTACTGTTATTTGACAACACAGTGTTTAAAAAGATTTTTTTAAAAAAAACCTTTTACAATCTTGCCAGCTCCTGTTTATACTCTGTGGTTAGTTCAGTGGCTCATAGTTCATTAAATCTGGTTTGCATCAAGAGCTGAGCAGAGTTTCCAAGCAGAGGCACTGAACCTGTTTTATGGGGTAATCTATAGGACAACCACATTCCCAGAGCCTGCTATCCCTTTCACTTGCAATCGTGCAGGTGCCATACTTTCCCAGCAATTGCTCTTGCTGCAGCTGCTGCAATAATTTATCATGGAAAGCAACATATGGAAAGTGTTTCTGGGTCTGAATTGTAATAAGGGAAAAAGGCAGTTCCAAAACCCCTAACTATCCTGTGTAGGACAAAAGGACCATCGTCACTGAGTCACAGCAGTGTGCGGTACCTTTGGGTACAGAGACACATGTCTGAAGACTTAGTGTGAAATCACTATCTAAATGCACCTTTTCTTCTTTTTCCAGTGGCTGACTCTTGTCATGTACACATAAAGAGATGTCAGAGCTCAAGGCTGCTGGTAAGAAAACTTCTTAGTACTAAACATACTGAGAAGAAAGGGGTGGGTACCCTTACAGCAGCCACAGTGAATATGAGTGGGGGCCCTACAGAAAGCTCACCCTGGGATTATGGTGGGTTTTGAGAGAAACAGAAAGGTGAGAGCTGCAGCATGAGGGGGGCTGCAAAGGGAATTGGACTTTGGGCTATTTTTTCTGGGGAATTGCTGGTGGTGTTATCAGTTGCTAAGACCACCGATGGCTCAGTTAGCCACTTGCCCTCTGTTCCCACTTGAGGTAATACATTTTCAGTAGATCAACTAGCAGAACTTGGGGTTTTTTGCCATCTTCTGAGGCACACAATTACTCCTGCATATCTTACATAGCTGCAGCAAATGTAAAGCCAAGTAGAGGGTGGGCATATGAGGTCACTTAGATTTCTTGGTCAGTCTGATTTCACATTTTTAACTGAATTATGTGATTTAGTTTACCTTTGAACAGCAGTCCCTAACTTGTGCTTCATTTGGTGTTTGCTCCCTCCATGTCAGGCCTGGAAAAGGCCTTTTTTGCCCTGAAGTTCACCTAGACTTTCCAGTTTTGCTGCTTGGTTCTCGTGAAGAACTCTGCCTTTTCCTACAAAACTTATCCTGTTTATACATCCATAAACTGTCTCTGCCATCATGCTTCTACTAACCCACTGGGATGCAGCTGTTCCCAGTCACAACTGTAAAGTGTTAGTGCTGGTCCCAGACATTTGGCACTGAGGAGAAAGCAGGGAGAAAACCCAATCCTTAGAGAAAACATGCAGTGGAGGGCCAGCAGCCTCCTGCCATTGTGTTGTGGTTGACCCCAGGAACTCACGGAGCACCCCTGGGCAAAGTCACACACTTTCCTTATCAACCCCGTTCAAAAATGGAGTGAAACAAAACAAAACAAAACAAAACCCCCCAAAACGCCAGGACTTTCATTGACATCCAGGAACTGCATCCAGATGAGCCTTGCTATAGACAGGAATTACAATAATAAATAATGCATGAACAACATCTCTGGTATCTCACATCCTGTTTCTGAAGGCAGTTGACAATGGATGCCAGCTTTGGTGTGAAGTTGAAAGGGGAAATGTATAATCAGGGTGTAAATTACACTCCCCGAGGGAGAAAGCATGGTAGATTCAGACCCAAGGCAGGGACGGCTCCATGTCTTTCACCCTTGGCTCCAGGACAGCATTTGTGCCCAGCTGCTCCTCGATCTTGGCTCCTAAGTGCATCCAGTGTGTCCCATTTGCAGCAGGAACTGAGCTTCAATAGTGTGATGCCTTCACCCCCTTTAAGCTCTGTTTGCATACAGTTATTTGTTTGAAAGTCTGCCCTTTGCATTCAGAGAGTTTTGGACAGTGCACCTTCCCTTCGTCACAGCAAAGCTGCATTTTGATGTGCTGATGTGTAGAAACAGATTATTCACCACACAGCACCCAGCCCTTGCACTGCAGACTGTCATTAGGTAAATATGAGACTAGAAGGACCTCACTTTGGGGGATGAAGTTGCTTAAATTATTGCTTGCAAATGATATTCATAGTCTATTTAGTCTTCTTGTTTCCTTTCATGAATCATTCATATACTGATCATAACTTCTGCAAATATATAATTAATCATAATTTTCACTTACCGGTTTTGAATGAAATTCTGCCTGTGGGGTGTTTGTAAGCAGTTCACTTGAGCAATTTAGCAGCCGTTTGCAGCGGAAGACTGGGCAGTTGTAGCACGGGGCCCTCAGAGGACTGAAACTCTTTAAACTAGAGCCTAACAAACTATGAGCAATGTGGGGAAACAGACTTGGCATTTGTTGAATTTGTTGAAAAAATTCTGTTGGGAAAAAAATATTCTCATGAGTGATTTCTAAAGACTGACCTCCAGCTGCCTGTGTTTTGAGTGAGTCTCTCTACTTCTATTTTAGGTGGCTTTTCTGCTCCTCAGTAGGACACAGCCCAAGGCCATCCCATACAAGAGCCATCCACGGGGTTCTTGAAAAACCACTGTGAAGGAGTGAAGCCAGGTTTCCTATGGACACTTGCTTCTGCTTGATGGTACTCAGATGTTGGGATGAAGAGCCCTTTTCAGGCAAACTGGAGTTGCTTTGGAGAGAAGAGGAGATAGATAATGAAAGGGATCCATGGGCAAGCTGGAAGTGCTGACTATAATCTCCTCTTGTCTTCCTGAAAATAGTACGGCTGGTTCTCCTGGTTAATGCACAGAAGTCAGGAACAGCTCCATTAACTCCATTGCAAATAGCAATAGAATCAGGCCTTTTGTGTGGAAGGAGTGTCTATCAAGTAGGGAACAAAAACAATTAAGACCCAGTTTTATTTGAATTATTTCTTAATTTGCTTGTGTGCCATTTCTAAATGCCAGAAAAAGGTTGAAGAAATTAGTCACAATTCATAAATAACTCCAGAAGCTTTGTGATTTTTATTTTATTTTTAGTTTTTATTAATAATTTTTTTTAAAAAAGTCTTGTGAATGTTTGAGTCTGTCAACTGTAGGGATTCCATTTTATTTGCTACAGCAATATTAGAGATATAGAACAGACTGTTCAGTGTTTTTTTTCTGATGTCCAGCATCTGTATCAGGACTGTCTGGGAAGAGACAAGTTTATCTGAACTGCATTGTCTTTCTCTGTCCTTATGCCTTAAAAAATATAGGGCTCCTTCAGATATAATTCCTGCTCAAAAGTTTAACTTAAATCTGCTAAATAACTGTAACCTTTCTGTAGCCCACACAGAAACTCTGCTTTCATACTTTTTTATCACGGTGATAAAAGCAAATCTGGTGATTTATTCTACTCAACTATTAAAAAAAAAAAAAAATAAATCTCTGAGGACTCTATTTGTGAAAATGCCAAAAAAGCAGGATGCAAGTGTCGATGGATGAAAGCAATTGGGTTGCCATGGCAATATAATTCACACCGTACCTCACCCAGACCTTCGGCACAAGTTCCCATTGAGGCGTCCACATGCTACCAACGGATTTACTCATTTGGCAGCGAGACTTTACGTACTGGAGAAACAACTATGCCACAAGGTAAAGAAAGGACCCATGTCCTTGATGTCATGAGGTCGGTGTGCGGCAGTGTCTCGTTCTGCAGCTTGGAGAGCATTACTCATGTAGGTAAGTCTTCTGCAAGCGGGGCCACTGAGCCCACCCTTTCACTGAAAATGGGGGGAAAAGGAAATAAGTAAAATTAGACTCTTCTAATATTTTTCAGTCATTTTAAAACAAACTGATTCCTTCTCCAAAGTGTGACTTACACGTTCCACCTGAAATCAATCATGAATTAAGCTCTCTGAAAATGTTGGCAACAAGAGAAGATAAATTAAAAAAAAAAAGTGGCCATAGAAAAATAAATATGCTTTGCTAAAAAGGCATATTAGTAGATCCATTTCAGAGAAGTATGCTTGTTTAGTTTAGTCTGGGAATTCAAAAAGAGTAAGTAGAAATCTGGAAATACTTCTGTGTGATGTCCACCACACAGTTCAGCGATGCTCAAGCTGGCTCTGAGCTGCTGGGAACAAGCTCTTTGTAGCCACACAGAAGTCACCCATGGTAAAATTGTGAAATTCAGTTCAACTCAACAGGTTTAAATACATTCTTCTTGTATGAAAGTCCCATCTATAAAAATACAAAGCTGTTAAGATCAGCACATTAAGATCAGTCTTAAAAATCTTAATTTGCAGACAATGTATTACTTTTCCTTTTGTTACGATGCATAATTGCCTTTCTGTGGAAGGCAATTCTGCTTGTCGTGAGACAAAGATCCTTGTCTCTAATAACTTAGACTGCAGACTAAAATGTTTCTTCTTCATGAAAAAGCTAGCAGCAGACGTCAGACATCCCAGGTGAGAAACATCACCAATACACAAGTTGTCTCCCCATGGACAGACGCTGGGGATGCCAACCCTTCTCATGCAAGGGGTGCGTGTGTGCCCATGTCCAGAGCCCCCACAGCCGGTCGCCCCTGCAGACACTGCCGGTCGGAGCCCACCTCTGCCTCCATCATGCCAGCCCCTCACTCTGGGGTCTGAGGTCTGTGCCCGCCAGCAGTCCCGGGGACGAACCTATGGCCCCTCCGGGTTTGCGGGCTGGCTCCTGTGTGCTGAGCCTGCACTGGGGCAGAAAGTAATAACTCACTGCTGTCAAGCTGATCGTGGCTGCCTGTCTGTAGCGTTGGAAGAATTGGTATTCCACTTGATTTATACTTCCAACCAAGCTAATTAAGCAACAATTCAGGAGGAATCCATCATTGTGACAGACTTGTTGATTAAGCATCCCACAAGCAAAGTCAAGGGTGTTTGGTAGCCTGAAAAAAAAAATTGGGTCAATAGGGAGAAAAACAATGATTTGGCCGTAATACAGCAGTGTCTATTACTTCCAAAAACAACAAGAAGCTTAATACATTTCATGAACGTAGGGGTCAACATTGCAAACAAAGGCAGCTCCGATCAGTGGGGTGTTAGATAAAGAGGGAAAACTTCTACATCATAGCTTTGTGTGATTGAGCTGTGAAGGCCAACTTTATGGGGATGGTGGCTCTATTAAAATCTCCTGTGCACCTTCATCTGTGTTTGCCAGCTCTGAAATGTTAGTGCAATCCCCATGAGGTTTCTGGCATTTGTGAAAGCTCTGAGATTCATGCAATTATGATAATATCGCCTCTAATTTTTTTTGTGAAAATCAGTTTCTAGTCCTTGGGGACACAAGTCTGAAAAGCCCTAAGAGGATCTGCTATTAGAAATTGAAGAGAAGGCCCTCAAACAAATGCTTTATTTTTAAATCTTCAGGATGCTAAGACCCTCAAGAGGGTAAGAAGCAGGCAATGCGAAGAAGCAGAATCTGAAGCAGATTAAATTAGTGATGCTGAATTCCCTAGTGATGAAGATAGGATAAAGAGCTGATGAAATTAAGCAGGATCTGAGACAGCAACAAGCATTAGAAGGACTTTGGTGCAGACGTGGTGACAGCTGACCCTGCAAACATGATCTCTGGGTGTAGATCTTGAAGCCCTGCTGTTAACTGCCCTTCTACCGAGACCCAGAGGCCCCATGTCTGGTGTCGGCCTGGCAGAGGCCATGTCCAAGTCGTCTTAGGATAGACGGAGGAGGAAGTGCTCACATGTCTTACCTACAGAGCCTGGTCCTGCAGATGCTCCCAGAGCATGCACCCTGGGTTAAGGCTTTCCCCGAAGCCTTAGAGGCTGTGGTTTTGATGCCGATGCCTCAGTGAACCCATCCTGTCATTGTGGTACAAGAGACTGGAAGTGTCCATGGCCAGTTTCAGAGTAAGTGAACCTTCCTCTTCACCTTTGGCTATGCCTTAGGTCTATCACAGAGAAACTGCTGCAATTTATACAGAACAACTAAAACACTTTTCAAGGAAAAAAAAGATTAAAAAGGCACATTATTCCATAACCTCATGCATGGCTGAAGGAGGGGGGGAAGGCTGGGTTTGACCCTAGCCGTGAGCAGCCCACTTTACGGCTTGCACTAATGATTATTTTTTTTTTTTCTTAATGTACTGCAGTTCTTGAAGCAGGGACCAACCAAACCACGTCACAGCAAATGCTCTGACCACGGGCTGCGGCGTCACAGGCATCTCTCAGGCAAAGGTACAACACTAAGGGACTGGTATCCCTGTGTGCAGCCTGGAGGGATGCCTGCAAGCCTGGGAATGTTCTTGCTGCTGCCTTCAGTGAGATCGTGACCCTTTCCTAAAGAGGTACTTGTCCTGTTCCCAGTACCCCAAACTCAGGGAGGCAGATGGAAAGGCCATCAGGAGTGATTCCTCAGTGTTTAGGTAGCTCAGACGAAGCACAGGCAAATGTTGGGATCCCGTTTCTCTGGTGAGAGGGTCCCAGCTGTATTTGGCTTTAATGCGCTTAGCCTTAGCACTCATCTTTAGGATCTCTTTGCTGCAGGGCTGGAGCCGAAACATTTTACTATTACCGGGCAATTCCTTGCCCCAAATACCTTATCCTGCAATTCCTGGCTACACTCCTTGCATCCACTCCCACCCTGCGATAGCTGCACCTTTTCAGCTCCGAGGAGTGGGATGCCCAAGCAGCCCGAGGGTGCCCCAGCTTTTCCAGAGCAGATTTCCCAGTGCCCTCCGCCAAGCTGGCCAGTGCTGCCCTGGGTGCCTGCCGCCAGCTGTGCCGCCAGCTGTGCTGCCAGCTGTGCCTGGGCCGGCTGTCTCCAGTCTGCTGTGGCACTGGGGTCCATTTCTGCTGGGTGGCAGTGACATCTAGAGGCTCCCTGCCCTGAGCTCCTGTCTCTCACTGTTCGCATGTGCCTGGCAACACTTGGCAGGCAGAAACCTGCTCCTCGCAGGGCCCTCGGGAAGCCCATTCACACCCTAAGGGTCAAGCACTGCGAGACTTAAATCCAGGCTCCTTCCCTCGCCCTCCTTCTCTAAACCACCATGGGAAGAAACCTTGTTCCTTCGAGGAAATTTTATATCACTTCTGGGTTCCCAAAGGTTTGAGGGAGCCAACCCGTGTCCCTTTGCCAAGAGACAAACTGGTCCACATGAGGCTGGTGCTGGTTAAACAGTACATACAGCCTGCCAGTCTAGGGAAAACTATTTCCTCGCTTTATATGCAGTGCATTGGATTCGGTGCCATCCAGCATCAAATGCAAAGCTGCCACAGAAACCCCTCTGTATTGAGGCTGGCTGTGCAAGATGGAAGATTATTGTGCAAACAGTATTATGTATTTAAAAAAGTGATGCGTTCAAGCAAGAGGGGTACATATGTCATCTCCATAGACTGAATTGTTCAACCAGTGGATGAATGCATCTCCTGAAGCATTCCCTGAGTATGAGCTGAAATGCCTACCATGGAGGGAGAGAGGGAATATTATTGCCCGTGTAAGGGGTACTTGATATTCAACAGAATATGTCTTTGCTAGGGTGTTGTAACAGGCTTTGTGAGTGAACCAGGCAGACTGCAAATCCTCTTCCAGCCTGAAATCAGGGAATGAGCGGTGTAGTGGAGCAGAGCTCTCCCACAATGCAAAATTTGTGGGAAGATTGTGGTGAACAGCGGGAGAAATGGCTCTTGCCCATCCTGTGAACTACCTCGCACTTGGCAATACTCAAGAAAAAGGTTAAGTCAGGCCTTTCCTGAGGTCAAAAATGTCTGGATGATAAAATGGGAAATCTCAAGAGGATGAGAATATCCAGAGAGACAGCAAAGTGAGGCAGGGGCAGCATCGAGGCACCTCCATCCCCTTGCAATGCATGATCCCTCACGGTGCCTGGGAGAGGCTGAACATATCCCAGTGGGTGTTAGAGCCGAGATTAGGGGCTCTCAAGCCAAGTCCGCCTAATGTATGTGCACCAAAATGCACACCCCCCCCCCCCTAAAATCATTAAAGCACCCCAAACCTGCTTCCCTTATTTAGCAGTATTCTCTCAGGGTGAGGATGAAGACAAGCTCCTGTAAAAGTGGCTATAGAGGAGCTGAGGGCAAGGGGGCACAGAAAGCTTGCCCTTGTACCACACCAACACCTCCTCCTTCAGTGCCCTCTGTGCTTTCTATAGGCATGGAGATGTAGGTGTTTGCTACCATCTCCAGGGCTGTGAGACGGTTCCTCCCACGGATGCTAAATCCACACGTAGACTGAAGCAGATGCCACAGGTGGGCGAGAGAAGGAAACCCTTCGCCTGCCTCACAGCCTTTGCAGGATGGCAAAAAGCCATGGCGGACAAGTTGGGAGGCACAGCTGTGACGGGAGCCTTCTCCATCAGCCTCCGAGTTCATCGCCTAAAAACCCTTCCCTTTATCCCTGAGGGACACAAGTTACACTTCCATCCAAGGAGCAGGGAGATGCTTTTTTTTACTAGTGAGGTGTATGGTCTGCAAGACCTAAACAAAGTCATTAACCTCTAACATGTCTTGGGTATCCCCCCCCAAATTAGCGTCCCACATCCTCTAGACCTCTGAAGTGACAGGAGATGTGGAAAGAAATTGAGGTTTTCAGGTTCTCTCCATTTTACTGAATGGCAAGAAGAACAGTTAAAAGAAACTAGCAGCTGTGAGTGTCAGATTCTTCTTTTTCAGATGCCTTGTTTTTCTCTTAGTCACTGGCATAAAAGTTTCCCTTTGCGGTACTGTATCGAATGAAACCAAGGGATTATTTTTTTTTTCCCCCTCCATTGGAAAAAATAAACAGTTTCAAGCTTCTATGGCAAAAAGTAATCTGTAATGGCCAGCACAATGTTGCACTGCTGTGCTTCTCAGAAATCAGAGTTAGAAGACGAATTGGACTCCTGACCCAAAGGCCACAGATGTCACTGGTTTCCACCGAGGTCCCTTGGCCAAAGCCTTCCACACCAGGCTGAGGGTGTTAGGAAGCCAGAGGGAGAGCAATGTGCTGTGGTGGACTCCGATGTGCTCGTTTGGGCTCTGCCCGCCAGACACGGGGTGCCAGACCTCAGGAAAACAGTGCTGAGATGCTGGTCTGTCGGAAACACTGAGCCTTAGTGGTACCAGCTTCAGCCAAACGCAGCGGTCAGGCTTTGCATCAGGCCTTTCAGTGCGGCGTCCTCTCTGTGACAGGTACAGCACCAATAGGTGGGTCCCTGCAAGTGATGAAGGAAGGGGCTTGGAAGTTAAATTGGATCTGCTTACACAATACTGGGAGCCTCCAGGGAAAGGCCAGACAACATTTCATATTAAGCTTTACAGCTTCTGTGTCATCTATTATTTGATTTCTCATTAAAGACTGCACAGGGGAATTTTTGACTTTTAAATGATCTTTGTAACACTCAGCATTTCGAACTACTCATTTGGGTGTTGGCTCTTGCCTGGGGAGGGGTTGACATCATTTCTCCTTCCCAAAAGGAGGCATCAGAAACTCTCCCTGAACTTTGATGGGGCAGAAGGACACCCCATGGCGTGGCTGGAACAAAGAGGACCCCAGATGTATGAAATTGGGCATGTATGGGCTAGGATCGTGTGTACAAAGAAGCAAAGGCAGCAATTTCTGTGCCACCGCCGGAGGTTGCCCGGTGCAAGCACCATCCCCTCCAGCAAGCGCCAGTGCCAAAGGTGGCCCCAGAGATGCTCCGAGGAAGTTTCTGTGTCTTGCTGCCCTGAAACAAAATCATGGGGACTTGGGAAGGTCTGTGCTGCCCTTCACACCAGACCAGCAGGAGAGAGCTGAGAGATCTCGGCGTACTCCCGCACGCCGTCCTGGGTCTCCTTATTATCAATGGAAAAGTGGGTTACCTGCAGGCTCTGACTCTGCTCCCAGTGCTGCCACGGCAAACTCCATCTCCCTCCAGGCATTAACAGACAACTTACCTGACAACTTTATGCTAACAAATGCTGGGAAACAGCGGTTTAGGCTCAGCTCTTTAAGCAGGCAATGGATCCAGCCCTCCTATTTAATGTTCATTTAATGTGAACAAGTCCTAGAAAAAGCAGACATCTGCAATCACTCATCTCTGCTGCTGAGACGTGAAGGCACACCATTGTCTTCATAGACAGCAGGCTGTTTTTAAAGCCAAATTCAGAGTATGGGATAGAGGAATTCTGTTTCCATTGAACTGCATTTCCAAAAATAATTTCTGGGGTTCTACCCTGCGGCAATTTCACTTCAAGGCCTTCTTACTCACCTCCTTCCCGAGGCTGGGAGAGCGTTGTGCTGTTGGGCACTACTCATGTCCAGGAGACAACAGACCGAGCAAACCGAGCTGGATGCACCAAACGAAGGAAGGCAATGGCCAGAAGCTGCTTGCATGGTATCCATGCCGAGCCATCGAGGTGGTGCCCCCGGGATGTGCCCTCCGTGCTGCCGGGCCGGCGGTGGAGGGGCACACGTTCCCACTGACCTACATTAAAGGGATTCATGAGTCACGCAGTTAAAAAAAAAAATAATTTCTCTAATGAACGGAGTGCTGTTACTGAGATGATGACTTTGTGTGAGGATGCTAAGCAAGAGCCTTTGGATATTTCAATATAATAACGTACTTCTGACATCGCATTAGCAAAAAATAGCTGGCATTAGGTTTTATACAAATATTGATGGCTTTCAAGGCATGTTACAAATGAATTGATTCTGTTGCACAGGTGGGACAACTGAGGCATAGAAGAATTATTTCCTTTTCTAGTCCCACAGGGAGTCAATAGCAGAGCAAGCAAGACAAAAAAGAGGGCAGGATTTCCAAAACTCCCTTTTACTTTTGACTGAACAAGGAGAGAGCCTTTAGAAAGGCCTGAGGCTCAAGTGTACCCAGTGGTAGAAAGTCAGCAGTAGAAATTTTTAGGTCAGGAACAGATTGTTTCTCTTTTTTGACAAGATATGCTGTGATTAGATGAAGACTTCATTAATCCAGGGATGTGCCGGGTCATGTATAATACAGGAGTTCAGAGGGATGGAGCACAATGTTCTCCTCCGGCATGCGATCTGAAGTGGTGAGGTCTGGATGGAGACAATGCTAGCTACTGGAGTTATGGTGGGATCCATCCTGGGGTGGTTCAGAGGGACGCACCGGCAGAAGAATTGGTTTGGTGACACGCCAGGTCAAAGACATCACGCTGTTCTCTTACCAAGCCCCTCAAGTGCTGCTCGATGGCTGGGTTTTATGAATCCACACAAACGTTTACCAACTACTTTTGGTGATCCACCTGTATCCATTCTTTGGAGAAACAGGCAAGCTCCAAACTTTCTTCCTGCAAAAAGGAATGAAGGCATGCAAAGCTTTGGCAAGTTGGAGTTTCCTGGGCCAAAGTATTTGAACAAACTTTTTTTCCCCTGTAAAACGGACAGATCGGATAAGAACAACTGAGAAACAACATGGCTATAAGCCTGCTGATACGGAGACGCTCCCCTGAGGCTAATCTCATCTTAATTTGTCATTTAAGGTGTGTGTTTTAACTACTTAAGCATTAGGGAAAAGAGTTGATCTCATTTACAGTACATGCATTCCTCTTAAAGCCCTGATTCTCTTGTTCTCCCCACTGG
>NW_009615683.1:62440-66290 GCF_000690535.1 Cariama cristata | reverse complement strand
CTAAGGGTCTCCCGGGATGGGGAGATGTTTTCCCGTGGGGTTGTCCGGGATAGAGGAGTGTGTATGTGGTCCTTCCTGGGGGCCACCTGGGATAGAGGAGCAGGGGGGTCTTCCTGTGGAGTCTATCAGGATTGGGAGGGGGGGGTGTGTGTGTCTCTTTTGGGGACACCCGTGGCGGGGGAGGGGATAGTCTGAGGCTGGGGGCTGCGAGCTGTGAGGAAGCAGGTTCCGGTTCCATGCCCTGGCTCGGCCCTGCAGCTGCCTGCAGTCTCAGTTTCCTCATCGGTGCCGCACGCCTCCGTGGGACGTGGGCTTGGGCAGCTCGGTCCCTGGTACAGGAGTACTGTGGGGTGTCCTGCACGGCTGTGCCAAACACTGGGGCCTGCCATCTGTGTCGTTGGTGGTGGTTGTGGTTTTTCTGGGTATCTCCGTGTTACTCTGAAGCTCTGATCAAAATTAGGGCGTTTTTTACACCACATCTTATGTGTTTCTGTGAAAAGTGTCTTGGAACACTTGTGTTTTTAAAAGGGATGGACGAAAAGTGGGCTGGATTCATGCTGGGATGCAGAGAAAGGCGATCAGTGCTGCCACTGGGACTGTGTTAGCTGATAGTAATCCCCAGTGATGGGCTAAATGGGATTTTGGACTGTAAATAAATGCTTAGGTGGAGGCAGGATGTGGCCTGACTTGTGCTGGAGGCTGCTGAAGGCCGGGTAATGCAGTGGTTGTGAACTACTGGGAGTAATAAAAGCGAGCTCTCATGTTTTGTTTTTTAAAACAGTTGGCACCACAAGAGTTTGGTGTTGTTGCTGGTGTGTGGTATTAATTTTGGAAATACTGCTGAAGGTGGAATCCGCTTTCCTACCCCAGCATGGTGTTGGTGATGTGAAAGTCTCTCCCAGCACTCCCAAGCTGGGGCTGCGCTCGTGAAGTCCTTTGGGACAGGCAAGGTCAGGATAGTAATGGAGGTGTGTGTTTAGAAATTCATGTAATTATCTCTAATGCATGTTTTTAAAAGTATCATAAAGCTGAGAAGTACTCACATCCCCTTTTCTAAGTGAAAACCTCCAACCTGACACCCAGAAGACCTGAAATGGTTCTTTATCCCTTCACTTTCAAATTTCAGTGATAGGGTTTTGTTATTTTGGTTTAGTCATCTTCATCTTTAACATTGGAAATAATAGGCTTTCTTGGCTACTTGCAGTTTCTGTAGCTTTTCTTTTGTACCTCCTGTAGTACTTGAATTTCACAGAGCCTTTTCCCTTTCTTCAGCCTGACAAAAACTTTACTGGGCACTGAAAGTTGTTCCGCAGCAAATTACTTCCTCTGTTCTTTGAGCATAGTCTTGTGTGTAGTTACGTGTTTGATTTCCTCATGGTCTATAAATACCAAGTCTGGCAGCCTTGGCAAAATCTGTTTGGAGGGAAGTTGTGAGTATCGAAATATTTTTCTGAAAATAGCATCTCTTTGAAAGTTCGCCTTGCCTAATCCGTCACCAATTTCTCCTCTATCCCCCCATATTTGGAAAACAAGGTGCAAAGTTGAGTGTTAGTTGGTGGGGAGATGCTGGAGGACTGTGCTGGCATTCCTCACTCTGCCCCTTCCCAGAAATCTTTAATTATTCCTTAAGAAGGCCAGCTTCTTAGTCTGGCTCAGTTGCACGATTCCGATGTACAATGCCGTGATTTTACCGTAGTATGATGCAAATTGAAATAAGAGATCCAAAAGAGTCTGCTGCCAGGCTTGGCATGTGCAGTTTGGAAAGGGAAATCGGGAATGTCCCCGGAGCAGCAGTGCCAGGCGCTGGGCTGTCTGGGAGTGCACTGGGGAGGGCCGAGGCACAGTCCTGAGGAAGTCCTTGGGTGTAATTGATAGGGAGCATCCGGAGCTCCGTCAGTCTCTGCTGGGAGGGCTGTGGGACCACTGGTCATTGGAGGAACTAAGACCACAAAAGACCTTCCCCTCCTTTGAGATGCACCTGTGTCTTCACTGGAGCTGAGACTTTGCCACCAAGAAATAGAGCCAGCTGGGACAGGAGGAGGGAAATATCATGCATATTTTTAGGATGCATATCTGCCCTCCTGAATAGTCAGTATAATTGTAACAGCTAATTATTGTCTTAAAAGAACTCTGAATCTGGGCTCTGTAAGTGACTGGACTATGTTGTGTCTTCTGCAGCTCCATTACTGTGTCAATCTGAAATGTCCTTTGTTGGCATCTACTTCAGATGTGTGGTTGTGACTGAACTATGGCAGAACTAATTGATGCACGACTCCTAGCACTTGAGGGTGGATTTTTGCGTGCTTTGCTGTTGGCCTGGCCCCAGCCTCAGGCTCTGTTGCTGTGTCTTTGGCAAACAGCCTTACTCACACTGACCTGTCTCCCGGCATCTGCCTGCGAGCAGGGTGGTGGGATCTGAGCTGGCAATTACCTGCCTGCGGCAGAAGGGTGAATCCTGATGGCTTCTCATCACAGCATGCGTCTTTTGGAGCAATTGTAACAGGGCGTACCTTCAGGAGATCTTGGTGTCGGTGGAAGCCAGTTCTGTCCTTGTCCAGCAGTTTGGTGTCACCTTGTTTTGTGGGGCTGTGTAGTAAATGGTATTGCTGAAATGACCTGGTGTCTTGGTTTGGCTAAAACCTGGCTTAAATATAACCGTTTTTGGAGGGTCGTTTGTGATGCAGACCCAGAAAAGCACAAGCTGGCACAACTAACACATTGTGCGTTGCCAAAGGCAGAGCGGAGGGAGCAGATCGTATCAGGCTGAACAGGGGATCGTCGGAGCCAGTGTTGCTGCCTGTGTTATTGAACCATGACCTCATACTCATGGATGTTGCTGCATGGCTCAGCTGATCTATGCCAGGCCTGATATCAGTCCAATGGTATTTTTTTCCCCTGTGGAATAATTTGAATATTACCTCCAAACTGTTCCCAGCTGGCAAGGGGTTATTTGTTTGGTTTTTTTTAAGCATTGGTAAGCTTGTTGACTTAATAAGAACTGGAGTGGAGGAAGAAATCCAAAAGGGAGGAACAAGAAACACCAGGTCTGCAGATGTCTGCAGACTGCAAAAGGTCATAGATAAAAGGTCTGGCTGATGACAGCCACCCATAACGATGACTGCTATAACCATTTCTGTTCTCCTGTCCTCTCCGTGGAGGGTGCAGTGTCAGTTCTCTTAGATTCCCCTCTGAGAAAGAAAAAGTAATAGAGCTGTGGAAGAAATCCTTGGGACCAGGGAGGTGCTTGTTGCATCGAGAGCCATGTAAAATGTGAGCAGACCAGTGCTCTCGGTCTTGAGTGACCGACTGAATGAACCTGTTTCTTTAGAGATGGCATTATGACAGATGGCTCAGCGATGGTTGTACAGGTTGCCTTTATCAACTGTCACACCCTTGCATATGGAGGCCTGCCAGGTCCTGCTGTCCCCAGCTCCCGCCGGCTCCTTCTTGGCAGGGCAGCTCCCTGCAACTCCTTGGCACAGGCGGCTGCGGGCAGCGGCATCTGGAATCGCTCCCTCGTGCAAGGTCTGTCATAACGTGCTCTGTTGACCTGCCACCTGTACGGCAGCGCTGACCTTTGGAAGTGAGAAGAAACAGGATCTTGTGTGCTTTTCTTTGACTTTAGCTGCTGTTAGCCACGCCTGGTGGTGACTGTACTGTCTTCCGTTCCACCTAACCACTGCAGCTAGTTTAATGCTGCTTTGTAGCAGTGTGTGAGCCCCAGGTCTCCTAACCTTGGTCTAGTGGCATGGCAGCCCTCCTGAACCACTGCAGTGGGATTAACCAGAGCAGATTTGAGACCATCAGGTTGCTGACTGCCTCATTTTACTCTATGCTCTGCTGGGACCTT
>NW_009615683.1:35638-62428 GCF_000690535.1 Cariama cristata | reverse complement strand
GGGGAGGCGGGGAAAGACGGAAGTACTTCCCATTTCAAGTCCTACCTTTGGCAATCACCAGGAAATCCTCACCTTCTCCACTGGTGGGAGGAAGTGGATGAAATTTTAGATCTCTGTTGAGGCAAGTGTTATTTGTGGCACTCAGCTTGATGAGGGCAGCGTTGGAGATCAGTGCCTGTAATGATTTATTGGCAAAGCGTACTCTGTTATCTACATACTTTTGAGGGCAGAGTAATCATAGTAGACCAATAGTAGTGATTGTTTCCTTGAACAGCAAAGAGCTTTTGGCAAAAATAGTTTGGATTAAACATTAATTGCAAACTGTTGTTCAGCACCGGTCCTTGTTGTTTATAGATTGTGGCGTTCTCACATTTCTAGCTGCACTCCGAATAGTGTCAGACAGCACAGTATGTTGGAAAGCTTTATGTTAATCAAAGCAGATATCAAATTGTTTGCCCACCCATATTGACAGTTTGATTTCAGAAGTTGTTTGACGCTTGCAAATTTGAACATGGAGAAATGCAACAATTAAATTCGTTCATGCCTGAGTGTGGTCTTGCATATTTGTGGATCCTGATTAGATGTTACGCACACTCCTTCTAACCAGCAGTGTTTTTCTTGTGTGATATGTGTTCTTTGCCTTGTGGTTTATTGTTGTGTTATTTATTCAACAGGTTGTGCTGTCTTGGTGTTCTTAGAGTGAATTAACCATTTCTGGAAACCTACCAGACAAGAACAAAATGTGGGGAGACCATCGACAAGGCAACAGAATGGGGTCTTTTCGGTAAGCATTTGAATGTACACTTTGTTTCAGCAACATTGTTAAATACGATAAGCCATAGGAACTTTCTGTTTATCAATATTTCTGCACATCCTCCCGTAAGCAGACTGTTTTGATAAAAGTTCTGAGGTCTGTGTGGAGCTAGGTGTGATTGCCAAAGAATAGGCAAGTTAAGTGACAGTGTAACTTTCTGCATTTCTGTGAAGTTTTTTAATGTCTTTTTTTTTTTTTGTTAACAACAGCTGCGTTTAGTATTTCTATTCCCTCTCCACACCACCTTTTCTAGTGATACTTAGTTTAGCTGTTGTAAGCTAAGGTGATGGTATGCCATATGGATTTTGATGCTATGCGCTGTTAAGACCTAGAAAAGAAGCACCTAATAGTGAGATGTTTATTCTCTCAACCATGGTGCTTACCTTAACTTCAGAAATACTGGCGCTTTCGTTGCACACAGGATTTTATGAAAACTTTGAGAGTCTAGTTGTCTCCATGAGGTTAAGTAGACCATATATCTCCATATTCTTGGCAATACTCCTTCATAAGCCATTTTTGAATGTCACTGGAACTGTTTTAAAGATTTGTATGCAACTGGACCTGCACAGCGTGATATTTTTCTTAGTTTTTATTCCTCTGGTTGTTACTAGGACCTGTGTTTGCAAGAGGGCTCTGGGTATAAAAAAAAAGAATGGAAGCACCAAGAACTAGAGTTTTCCTCTGTTATGCGTAATTCTTTCATCCTTTGCTCACGTGTCCACCTCAGTTACTTGAATATCAGCGTGATAAAAGTACTTCCTCATGGCATACCTTAGGTTTCTGCAATAAGAATACTTCAAATAATTGTCCAAGGGTAATGTGTTGAGAAAGTTGGTGACATCTGAGCTACGAAAACCAGTATCCTCCAAAACATGTCTTAATGGTATTGATGAGGGAGTAGTTGTGTTTTGTGATGATATCAGTAGTGCTCTTCTGCTGATTTTGAAGTGAATTTTATTGGCATCATTCTTTACTGTATTGAGTGGGGAATTCGAACCTCGAACCAAGTTTTAATTACTGTTCTATATGGTGGTGAAACAGGGGCATGTAGCTTAGGAAATCTGTATATAGTTTTGTTAACTGCAGATATCACCTTGCATTCTCTTGGTGAGTGATTCTGTAGTGAAACTCGAACAAGAACATGACTTGCTGTAGTTGCTAAGGAAATGTCCTCTGATTTGGGTAGCGTTTGGTGTTTTTTAAAGTGTGTTATTATTTTATTATTCTATTTTTTAAAAAAAAGTGTTGGAACCTCACTTAGGTGAAAACTCGGGTAGCTCCATCTCAAAAAAACCCACCTCATTGGGTTTTGAAAAACTGTCTTAACAGGAAACCTATTCCTGAGTGCTTTTATGTAGCTATCAGGAGAGCTCATAGTGTTGTAAATGTGGTATAAGACAGCCAGTCTGGAGGCATGAGCACAGGATCATCTTGAATGTTGATTGTTTTTTGTGAGGCATCCTCAAAGTCTGAACTGATAGCTTTCAGCATTTTGCCAGTTTAGACTCCAGCACAAGGAAGCATAAAAGAGTCTCTGTAGTATGTTAATAGAGCATGTTTGGTAACCTCTGCTTTTACGTGCCTCAGGATGATGTGGTAAGTTAGCTGTTTCTAATACTGCCTGGAGAGCTTAAGCTCAAGTGGTTCCTCACAGGCGTGTGCTGGTGATGCTAATGAACAAACACACCAGCTGGTGGAACCTCAAACAGCTGCAGAGCTGTGTGCAGTGCAGGACTATGTGGATTGCTACCATCATTAACCCATTAATATTGCAGGTATTCCCTGTTGAGTGCTTCTGGAAATTGTGCTGAAATGGGAGCACCCAAGTTTACTTTCTCACATCTGTCGTATGCTGCCTCATCTTAAACTGCCAAACATCAATATCTTCTGCGGATCTTAGACTGTTACACAACTCTATAAAAAGTTTAGAGAAGAATGTGCTGCTGTGTAGATTTCAGACTCTAAGCACGTTATGAATAATACTGTCTTTATTTCTACAGTGGGAGCCAAGAAGAAAGGTTTGCTCCCGGGTGGAACAGGGAATATCCTCCTTCCCTTGATAGTCTTGCTCAAGAAAGACACTCTGGCAACTTCTCTGGCAGAGAATCACTTCCTTTTGATATCCAGGCACTCACAGGCCTCCTCAATCCTCAGTTTGCCAACAGAGAGGAACCTTCTTTCAGCTTTGGAGCTAGAGATGGACCACGTAGTGACTTCAGAGGTGGGGAGGGGCACCATGATTTCAGGGGCAGAGATTTCCCACCACCTGACTTCCAGGGCAGAGATGAGTCTCAGATGGATTTCAGAGGTAGGGAGCCACCCTCTTCTGAGTATAGGGGCAGGGATATGTACTCTGGAGACTTCCGGGAAAGAGAAGGACCACCTATGGACTTCAGAGGTGGGGACGTTCCTTCAGTGGATTATAGGAACAGGGAGACGTTCCGCATGAACTACAGGGATAGGGAAGCACATAATATGGATTACAGGGGCAGAGAGGAACCTCCATCAGACTTCAGAGGAAGGGGGTCTTTTGATCTAGACTTCA
This sequence comes from Cariama cristata, assembly GCF_000690535.1. Classification (NCBI taxonomy): domain Eukaryota; kingdom Metazoa; phylum Chordata; class Aves; order Cariamiformes; family Cariamidae; genus Cariama; species Cariama cristata. Next base: position 59,069 of record NW_009615683.1, on the reverse strand, counting down.
GAGGTCGAGATGGATCTCATTCGGACTTTAGGGCAAGAGATGTGTCTGAGTTAGACTACAGGGGCAGAGAGCATTCCTATTCAGACTTCAGAAATAGGGATGTACCTGATTTGGACTTCAGGGGTGTGGGCACCTCTGATTTGGACTTCAGAAACAGAAATGCACCATCATCAGACTTCAGAAATAGGCACAGGTCCCGATCTGATCAGGATTTTAGGAGCAGAGATATGGCTCCTCCTATGGACTTTTCAGATAGGGAAATGCCTCCCATGGATCAAAGCCTTGTAGATTTTAGGCGCAACCAGTCTACTGTACCTTTAGCAGAAAGAGAGGGCTCTGGTTTAAGCACCAGCAAGAGAGAGGAGCCTGCACTTGGTCTAGATAGGACTCCCTTTGGTAGCCAAAAAGGAGAATTTCAACATTCAGAAGCTCCAGCCAGAGAAGAGGAATCCCTCGGATTGGGTCTCGAAGACGACACTTCACACAATTTTCAAAGTAGCTGTGGACCTCTTCCTACTCTTCAGGACCAAGAGGAGCAACCTCAGACCTTTGCTAACAAGCAGCAACAACAGCAGCAGCTTTCTGGGGGGGAACAGCAAAGATCCAATTCTGATCTTGGGTTAAAGGGTGAAGGTGGCCTGGATTTCCTTGGAAGGCAAGATACTGACTACCGAAACATTGAGTATCGCGATGTGGATCACCGGCTGCCAGGGCATCAGATGTTTGATTATGAACATGGCAAGTCCTTTTCAGAAGGAAAACCCAGCAAAGATTCTAGGCCCTATAAGAGCCTTCAGGTAGGTGGTTTTGTCAATTGATGTTTCTGTTAAACATGTGTTGACCAAAGAGTGGAAGGAGCTGGAAGGAGTCTTCTGTTCATATCCCATCACTTCAGTTCTATCCTAATTCACCGTCCTCCTCTGAGATCATCCTCATGCTCCATGTTGTTTTAACGGGTACCCTTTCTATCTCAGAAATACTTTTTTCTCAAGAGAAATGCAATTTAGCAATTGAGAATTGCTAAATATGTAGAACCAGATTTGGTTCAGAAAGTCCCTGAGTTGAAAATGACCGGACAGAGGGAGAGTGTTGGGGTGAAGTAGTATAAAGAACAACTTACTTTGTTATTTTTTCCTGGACATTGCTTACGAGAACTACCAGAGAGAAGCTCCTGGCTTGGGTGGACCTCTGTAGAATAGTACAGCTGTTCTCATGCATACTTTGTTTTCCTTCAGAGTTAACTTTGAAATCTGAAGGTAACGGTAACTACTGAGTTAATAACTATTACTGAATTTGAATCTCCCACTGCTGGAAAGCAGAGAGAGCTGATTTGCCTGTTTTATTTTCCTGGACGTAGACCTCATTGTACAGCTCAATAAGCATATGAAGCTAGCAATGCTAGTCCTCCAGAGCTCTCTGAATCTTAAACAGTGCTGTGCTTAAAAATTTGAGCCGATCTGCTTATGGGCCTTTGCCTTTGAATTATACCCTGCTTTATTTTGTTACTGTTTCTGTATCTTGTGAGCTAGCATCTCTCATTTGTAAAAACCATTTTGATTGTGTGAACTCAAGGACCAAGACTACCGGACCTGTCCCAAATACATGAAGCCAAGCAAGCTCATTCGACTCGGAGGAGTGCCTGAAACTGCCACAAAGGATGATGTAAGTGGAATTTTTTTCATCCAAAAACTTCTATCAAGGACTTCTAAAAGTTTTTCTTTAAGCCTGGTTAATGTAGTTCAGATAGTCTCTCATTTTCCCCAGGGAAAATCCAGATTTAGAAGTGTTATCTTTTATCTGATTATTCTGGGTTTTGGGGAGTCTGGAAGTGAGGAGGTTTTCTGCCGTTGCATGTAGGGTGTTGGTGGCTAAAAGTCTTGACTCCGGATTCTCTTTAACATGCCTTACTTCCATCATTGCCTTATATATACCAAATATTGTTATTATTTTGTTGTTATATTTTTGGGCTCAGAAGATGCGTAGTGTCTGAGTGAACTTCTTTATTCTTAGTTACCTGAAATTGCTTAAATGAGATCTTATAAAGATGGAAAAGATGTCTGCTGCTACTGCTGATTTTGATAAAAACAAACAAACAAATAATCTAGGCTACAAGGTGAAAGAAGAAACTCCCTTTCCTAAAGCTTCCACTTTGAATTAGGATTTTTTTTTTTTTTGGTGGCAGTTCCAGACATGGCAACCCCTACATGCAACAATTTTTGCTGGGGTTGGCTGTGATGATCAGAGCTTCTGCAGCTTGATACTGGAGAACTCATGGCAGAAACTTTGTCCATCAGAGGATGATAAGACTCAGAACAGTCATGCCATGTCCCTTGATTTTCTTAAAGACAGTAAGATATCTCTGACCATAAGTGAGGGTCAGAGGTGAACTGTCTGGCTGAAACCAGAGTAATAAACCTTTGCACAGTTGAATTGTGTTGTAAGTGGTGGCTTATTTAAACAAAACCCAAAAATACTTTCCAAAACTCAATAAACAGTTCTCAGGTACTGCTGGAACTTGATCAGGAAATTGTGTCAGTTTGTAACAGAGTCAACTTAGAAAAAGAAGTCTTGGGGAGAGAGAAATGTATGTTAGCAAGTGCTTCGCTTTCCAAGGTTTGATTTTTTGGAGGCTGAAGTGGATCTTGATTTTCCTGTAGATTCTTAACGCTTTCCGAGGGCCTGATGGGACACCTGTGAAGGACTTGCGACTGAAAGATTACAGTTCAGGTGAGAATGCTTTTCCAGTGCTTCTAGTTTCAAGTTTACAAAAGAGTATTTTTCACACCGATGCTTGCTTAGGCAGTTTGGTTAAAGTCTCTGGTGCCATAATTGCAGGTACCTTTGAATGAAAATGCCCACCGAGTTATGTAGTTTGTCCTCTTGTCATCAAAACTGATGGCTGTGCTCACTGCTATTTCAGAGGTAAAGCATGTGTCCTGCTGCCTGTAGAGAGATGTGGGAGCAGCAAGAAAGACAGTAAGGCTGTTCTAATAGCCATCAAGAGATTTTTATAAATTATTATTAAATCCTTGTGGGTTGTTCTGCATCTTGTTTCTGACATGGTCTTCGTGTGGAACACATCCTGCACAAATGGTGTCCTCAGGAAACCTGATACATCCTAATTTTCTCCTTCAGTAACATGAAACTGTTACCCTTCTTAGATACGAAGACAGATTAAAAAAAGAAAAAGCAAGTTTTGTAAGCAACTATCCAAATACTGGGTTTGGATGCTCTTCTTCATTCAAAGAATAAAGTTTTGCTTTTGCTGTACTTCTGATCAGTATGTATAGGATTCTGAAGAAAGAAATATTTTACAAGGCTGCTTTGTGAGAAAGTTGTACTGGAACAAAGATGTGCGATGGTAGGAAATGCAGGGTGAGTCCTGGGGATTGGTTTGGATAATACTGGTAGGAAATATCTGGAAACTGGTATTTTTTTTATTCTTTTTTTTTTTTTAAAACTAGGCAAGCAGAGGCTTCTACCTTCACCAGTGCTTTTTCTTATTACCAGTACGGGTTGCATGCAAAGCAGCTGGAATTCTTGGTGTCAATACATTATATAAAGGCTTCCTATGTGTTTAGTAGCTGGGGAGAGAAACTGGGGCAGTGGGGTATTTCTCAAGTGTATTTTTGTTTCTGGAAGCTGTCAAAGGAGATTTCACAACCTTCTCATGAACCTTTGAACTAAAGAACACCCCTGTGTCACATGATCTTGTCTGGCCCAACAAGCAGGGCTTAAGGGGCACAGTCAATCTTTCTTGCTTCCTTTCCACTTTTCTAAGCATAGTACAGCATGGCTGTCGTCACCCACACACCACTGACTGCAACCCAATAATTGCAACACTCATTTTTTGCCTGTACTGATGTGATTAGTCAGGTTTTTTTTTTATTCAGAAACACATCACTTTTCAGTAATAAATCAACTTGAACTGGGAATCTCTTCATAAGCCTCTTCTTGTGTATGTTAATAGGAGTTACTGCCCTCATTAGAGCGCTGTTGTCGTCTCCTTCCCATTCTTCATTTCAAAGGCTACTAAGGATGAGACACAGTGTCTGAAGTTACATACAGAAGCCCTAGTATCTGTTGGTGGTCGCATGTAATATGAGGGTTGCAGTTTTCTGCTGTCTCTCTCAAAGCTGCATTCTGTTTCAGTCTGTCTCCTCAGCTGCAGAATTGGGTTTTGTTTTAAAGTTTTTCTGGCAATTGTGTGGAGGGAAAGAATGAAGTTAAAATTAGCTCTTATTTTATGAGCTATTTAAAGCTGTTGTTTAACCCTGTCCAGTCAACATCAGTAATTTAAGCAGTGTAGCATTATTCTAGGTTACGTGGATGCTCCAAAGACTTTGTTTTGCATTATGTCCTGAGGCTGCAAATGCAGCTGCTAATTTAAACAGCTCTCTGATCCTTCTTACGCAAGATGGATATGTCTAGGACAATAAAAGCTTCCTGAATTGTGAAAACTTCTTCTTGAAATTGGGTAACTAGAAGCTGTAGTAAATTTAATCCAGCTTTTCACATTAGGTCATTCTATAGAGAAGTGTGTGAAATCGAATTTGTATTTACTTCTGAAAAACTAAGCCTGTTTGAATCCAGAGGCCAGTCATGGGCTAAACAATGCTTTTAGGATGGGGTGTGTATATAAATATTCGTAAGAATTAAAAACAAACTTGCTGGATGACTAATGTCTCTCGGTTACACCTGGGCCCACTGGCTGCATTGCTGTATCAGTTCAATGGGATGATGGCAGCCTGGCTCAGAAGAGTGCGTGCTAAGCCTGTCTGAGTGGGTTGTATATTTGAGTGCTGTCCAGAAATGTTAAAAATAACATTAATCATGAGTATGCATATTGAGTGTGTTTGAGAGAAGAATGCCTGCAGCTGTTGGAGAACAATAACAACCGTAACAAATAACACGCAATTAACTCCAAGTAAGTGAGGTTCGAATCAGTTTCACAAAAAGATAACGCTTATCATAAAGCTTATCTCAGCAGCTTCCACATGATTATTCCACTGTATGATCTTTCACGAGACTCTGTTTTCGGGGAAAATATATGGTTGATTTTTCTTGGAAAGAGGAGCTCAACTTCTTTATAAAGCCCTTTCTTTTTACATACTGTGTATGTGCAAAGGGAAGCGCATTTTCACTGAATGTTGTGCTGAGCGTGGAATACTTTTCTTAATATACTTGGTGTGATTTTTGGTATGCGTTCAAACTGTTTATTCTTTAGATTATTTTATCTCGGAAGCCCACAGTCTGAAATGGTGGCTAGATTTTAAACAAGGTAGTGAAAGGAGAGACCTTAAGAAGTGGCATAGTAATTCTGTTTAAATCAAAAAGGCAGATATTGACTATGATAAAAAGTCAAAGTCAAACTTTGTAGTATTACACTACACAACATTAACTTGTAATTTCCATCAGTTAGATTTTTGAATTGATGCTTGTATGTTCAGACTGAAAGTATCAAATCCATTTGTGGGGGGAAAAGGGCTTCTTCCAATGTAATGTGTAAGCCTTAGCAGAAATAACCGTGTTAGATTGTTGCCTTATCTTTCAGCTTGCCTTTTCAAGTCCATTTGGTCATGTCTGTTCAATTAATCATTACAAAGAATAAACCCTGAGGTGATAGTAGAATCTTCTCAAAGACCATCGACTGCTTTAGTCTGCTGTATCTCCCAGTGCCTCTTGCTGTAGATAGTAGCGGTGATCACTTGTCAGCAGCTCTCTGAGAAGGGGTTGTCGGTAGTGGCTTGTGAGCTGCCCCTGTCCCATCTGAAGGTACTTATCTCTGCTCACTGGGGTCAAGGCTTTCACGTGGCTTTACAGTGTGGGCATCCCTCTGTGGAGCTGTTAGTGTAGGATGTAACTGCACCAGGCTACTTGCGGCATGGTGTCTGTCATTCCCCTGGTGCTGTCTGTGTGCTTGTGTTGGTGCTGACTGCCAGGAACTTGAAACCTTTTGACCTTTGAGGAATCTAACATGAGCACACCTTGTCCTGGTTTTGATTTTGGTCATATTTTAAACTTATCTCCTGCCTGATTCTCATCATGCTTTGTTTCTACTTTCCTAATGACTAATGTCAAACATAAGCAAAGTCTGAGATATCATCTTGAGTGTCTGATGTGCACAGAACTCTTTGGCTGAACACACACGTGTGGCCTGGAGAAGACAGTACATGGAGCTATCTTTATCTTAAAGGGCTGATTATGATGAGTTGTTCACCCTTAAAAGATGCTGCAGTGATGTCCAAGTAATAAGTGAAAACATGAAGCATGCTCTGAGCCTTCTGTTCAAATTTTTCTCCTGGATGCGGTCTGCGATGGGACTGGCTTGGAATGTGTGTTTTCCAACTAGGATTCATGTTAGGTTTAGTACCAGCAGCTGGGGAAAAGCTGTTCAGGGAAAGCAAGCCTGAGAAATTGCTGGCAGCCCATGAGGCTTTTCTAGCTTACTCTACAAGCCCATCTGGGGAACGAAGAGGAGTTTTTGCTGAGCTGGGAAAGCCTGGTGGAGAATGAACGCACTGACTGAGATGGAGAGCAGCATTGTGAAGAGGACCTGGAGGGACCAGGTGAGCTGGATTGCAATCAGAAGGAGCAGTGAGGTCTGCCCCAGCCCCTTTATGTACCCTCTAAATTAGTGCAGCACTTCAGAAATTGGGAGATTTGGGTTTGTTAACCCTATTCTGACCCCTTCTGAATACTTCTGAACCATGAGTGGGGATGTGGGAATCAATGCTGCGCCCCTAAGGAGCAAATCACCCATGGAAATGGGATGACTGGAGCAGGGAGGATCTCTCAGAACAGCAGTGATGCTTGGGGCCTGAGGGATGTCCACAGGGAAACAGGTGACTGATGCTAAAGGACAGGCTTCCTCCTGTGGTGGAGATACATGCAGGAAATGTAGTGTAACCTGAAAGTGTGGCCAACCTAGCAGCTACTTAAGAGCAGCTGCCTGCTCCATTTTGAAAAGCTTTTGTTTTAGCAAGTACTGTTGGCACTAAATGTACTTTATTGCTTGCTTAGCACCTTCTTGCACTAGCATTTATTTTTTGTTTTGTTTCTCTAGACCTCGCCATTATGTGGTGCTTGAAACTGCTCCCCTTATCCCTCCCTTTGTTAAATTTAAACTGCCTTGGCCAAGTCCTAGGAGAAACTGGATTATCTTGCTTGTTCTCACTAAGCTCTGCCACACTGGTGCCTGGTTAAATATTAATAAGCCCCTTAGATAAACCTTTAAAAGGTGCTTTTTTTTTTTCCTCCTCCAAGTGCAGTCTATTTTGTATATTGGAACAGTGAATCATTGGTTTCAGGAATATTTCAGGAAGCCTCTGAAATTTAAAATTGTATTCTTTAGTGTTGCGTTTTGCTAAAACGCATAATCTAAGATCCAGAAGTTTACACTTCAGGATGGAAAAATTGATACAGATTTTTGAGTGGTGCACCTCTCCATACCAGGGATAAGTTCTCCTTTTTCCGTGGCTGGAGTGAGTCCCAAGGCAGTGAGATCTTCTCTCCCTTAAAGCAGAGCTCCTGTTGTGATATCAGGCATGGCTATGCATTTGTCTGGCCCACATATAACTAAGCCTTAGCTCCCTCACTGTAGCTGTACATGTGGGTACAGAGGAGTTTGGGCTAGTTAATGCTCCTGGAGGTTAGAAGCACTGGTGAAATATTGCGCTTACCCCAGCTCCTGCGTGCTATAGGTGCTGTCATGCTGTGGCTTCCAGCCTTAGGTAGAGCTGGAGAGCTGAGCTCCTGCTCTGCATGGGGAGGGGATGTTTCTGGAGGTGTGCAGCAGAACTGTGCTAAACTGAGACCTTTTGTTTCCTTTCAGGAGTGATGCAGTGCCCTTGGGGAAACCCCTCTGAAGGGTGGATTTGGGGCCAGCTAGTGGCTTCCTCACGAAGAGGGCTCAGCACCAACCCTATGGAGTTTGGTTAGGAGTAGGTCCCACAAGGACTTACATTCTTTGGTTTGGTACAAATAACGTGCTGTGCGTTGGTGTGAGATGTCTCTAATACACGCTGTGGCGCAGAGATGCATCTTGCTTGTTGTGCTAATTGTACAGAAGACAACTTTGCTCACCATCAAGGCTGGTGCTAATGCCCCACAGGAAGAATAATCTCCTATTGCTGTGTTTAGTGCTTTGCACAGTGAAGATTGTGTGACCCACTCTACTGCATCAGCCATGAATAAGGGCACGCAGATCTCAGGCACTTTCTGAGAGCTGAAGTGGTCATCCACAAGCTCACAAGATGCTGTAGCACACATGGAGTTTCCTCTTGAGGCATGACCGGGTCGCCTGATCATCAGCAAAGTTCTTCAGTCTGCAGGGGCTCATCTTTCAGAAGCTGGGGAAATATCTTCAGTGCTGATCTGTATGAAGCAATTGATTCTTGTTTGTAGCCAGAATGGCCTGGCGAGGACTAAAAAAAGCACTTAGTTGGGATGAGTCCATGGTCATCAATACTGGTCCTTGCCAGTTTTCCCAGCTGTGTGGGCAGTAGGCTCTTGGCTAGTATTGCTTGATTTCAGGGCAGTTGTGCATTGTCTCTCAGAAGCATCTTTCCTGCCAATCTTTCCTTGTCTGTGATGTGGTGGCTTAGGAAATAGGAAGTACAAATCTATTTTAAGTCAGTGTTTGTGATAGTGATCAACTTTGGTTCAGAGTTATAAGGCCTGTTCAGCGGAAAAGGCAACACGCACATTCATCCATAAAACATGCTCACAGCCTTTTTGACATGCAGAATCCTTCTCTCTGTAACCATTTTTACAGATGGGTTCACCCTTTTTGTGTCTCCAGGACAGAACTTCAAGGCTTTTCACAGTATGCTGACATTACTGCATTGATTGCTTTTCTGAGTTATTTGTGCTGACAGATCATATAACCTGGAGACCAGGTTCTCATTAGCAGCACTTTAAAACTGAGTTCCTGTCTGGAACACTTTCCCAGGTATGCAGCTTCCAATCCTCTCATGGAGTTTTGTGATGGCCTCAGCCTTCCTTGGATTCCAGGTTTCTGTACAAATATAATGTAATACTTTATTAAAGCTACAGTGTGTATGATCTTAGTGTTGTGGGTTTTTGCCTCCTCTCCTCTGTGCTGCTGTACAAACTACCGTTCTTCTGAGTCAAAAAGGGTTGACAGCCATTTGGGGCTGTGACTGTTGTAGTTCCTGTAGTTCATGGGGCTGCCTGTGTCCACCTTTGAGGGCATCTCAGGCAGATCCTTTCTGCGTCTTGTCCGCCTGGATGGAGGGAGGAGGATGGATTGTAGTGCTTTACCTTTCATAATATAACTGTGTTTCACATCCTGTGGTTTCAGTGCTGTTTTCTTGTGCAGCCCTGTCATGAATGCGTGCGTTAAGGGTGTACTTTTTTTATACAGGGGACAATACGAAGTCACAAGCCTTTTCCCAGCAGCCAGGTGTGGCTCGTAAGTGCTCAGCCTTTGAAAGCAATTGGGGATATGGCTTGTTGCAGATCATCCTGTTTAGTATTCAACAGCAAGCTTTTCTGGTACAGCTCTTCAGCTTTAGTAGCTTTGAAGACCAATTTATCTGTGCAGTAAAGATATCTGACAAATTTATGGATACTCAGAATCCACCAGCTGGTATTGAGAGAGCTCTCAGTTTTGGCTTCTGGCTTTGTGTTAGCATAGATAGATTGCCATGCTGCAGGGGTGCCTTCCAAGTTTTCAGACTATGCGGACAGCTTTATTTGCGTGCCACGGAAGGCACAGTGGTGTTGCCCATCCTCACAGCAATGACAGGACTTGCTGCGTAAGCACAGATACAGCCACTACGGTGCACGTCCAGAAGCTCCTGGCTTCTTGGAGGCATCAAGTGTATTATGCCTGCTAATAATAGTGCACTGTAATAGCGCAGAGATACAGAGAAAGCCCTGTGTTTTCCAGTATTTTCTTGTGATGAGGTATTCACTCTTCAGTATGGATGACCTACATCAGCATCTTTCCTTGAACGAAACAGAAAAAACTTGTGTGTGGAGTCATGGGCATATTGCCAAAATCTTGCACAGGTGAGGTAGGTCTTCCTATCAACCGAGGAATAGCAGGTTCTCTGAGAACAGCTTGCGAAATCCTAAAATCCTGTCTCCACTACCGAAGCTGTGCAGAGGTCCGTGTGTGAGACTGCAGATTCCTTCAAGGGATGTGGAAGTCGTTCGTATTCACTCCATACTTTATGCCCTAGTTGCCTTTGAAGCAATAGAACTTTCTTCTCTAACATGGATGAAACTCTGTAGAGGATTTCCTCAGCTGTGCCCTGCTCTGCTCTGCCATACTGTCTCTGGAGAGAGGAAGCAGCAAGAATATCCTTTCTTCAGCAGGCTGACCATGGCTCTGCTTTAATGTGCTATCTCTCCAAGTCCTAGAAGTGTCCAGAACTGCAAATGCTTTTCTTCTGTGGTAGTTCTGTCTCATCCTACAGGAAAAAACACAAGTGAAGTGTTGGGATGGTAGAGAAGCGGTCTGCCTACAGAGACTCCATCATTATCATCTTCTGCCCTCAGGCTGTTTGGCCCCACCTGGCAGATGCAGGGACCTCCACCACTTTTGCAGCTGGCCCAGCTGTCCACTTTAGCATAGTGTCTTTTGGCAACTTGTTATACAGACTTACTTTAACAGGAGACCATCTTCTTACCTTCCAGGCCAGAGAGAGAATATCTTCATATTGCACCACATCAGACAGGGGGTTTGTAGCAGTTGTTTTTGAGAAGGCAGGTGACGGCTCACCATGGACTTAAGGTTACCTAATGTCTTAAGCTTGTAGATATGGGCGATAATGTGACTTACTGCATGCTCGTTCCTAGAATCAGGAAACTGGATCACCTCTCGAATTGGATGTCTTTGTCATGTTGCCATCATGCCTTCTTTCCAAAGGTATCTTCGGTTTGGCATAGACAGGGTTGCTGTCATTATGCGATCTTTTCATTTGGCCTCCTAAAACTCCAGAGATTTTTTATTTTTTGTGTCTTCACACTGCTTACAGCCCACATCAGAACAACATTATGGTTTTCCTTTATTTAGATCTTTGATATAGCAAACTATCATGAAGTAACACATTACTATGTGTCAGTTGCTCAGTAGGAACTGTGTGTGTATGGAAACAAGTCTTATTTTAAACCCCAAGTCTTTGATCTTTTTACCTGAAGCCAAAAGCCAGTAATTTTAAGTCAGGCTTTCAGGATTTTTAGCCAAATCATGACATGCTAACAGGGACCTGCTATTTGCTGTCAAAATTCGCTTCACTAAAACACATCTATTTCAGAGGCAAAATATTCCTTATTCAAATGTTTGCAGAGGAGCTTCCTGGAGCTCTAAATGTGTCCTTTCTCCTAAGTATTACGCGATCGTGCCTTACGTGATCATGCCCATTTTCAGTGAAGAAAATAACTGCGCATACTTTGGGAACATCCGTAAAGGATTGTATATACATAGAAGCACTTAAGGGAAAACAGAAGTCCTCTGGATTTTATGTGCACACTCTCCTTATGTTCTCCTTTTACCCGTTGTATACAGCCTGTGGTACTGTAGACTTGTACAGCTGAGAGGAAGTAGTTAAATAAGGTACAAAAGTCCTTTTACACAGTTGACCTAAAACATGGGGGGAGATGAGGACATGCATGCTTTGTGGCTGTGCTAGTGCCAAAATCAGGATGAGTTCAAGTGTTGGAGGGCTGTTCCTGTTGGAAAGTTCATTTAGACATTGTAACTACGCTGCAGCATGCTCAGAGATTGCATGGGGGAAATACTCATTTCTTTCCTTTTTGACAGAGTCTGTGTTGATCACTTATACTTCTGCCAAAACATAAAGCACTTCTTACCCCATTTTACATTTTTGTGGATCCTGAAACTGTAGTATTGTACTAATCAGTAAGTGAAGGATCAAATTAAAAGATACCAGCATTTATATCTTCATGGAAACCTTGCATATGAATTTAGGCCACCTTGAGTCAAAAAAACCACACTGTGTTCTTCAGCAGTGATTTTGCTTCGCTGCTTTGATCACTTTGGTTTTACTGTTATGACCTGAAGAATACCAGTGGGTGCCCAAGAGCTCTGATTCACAGGGGAGGTCAGCTTACCTTGGGATGCCTACTGAACCAATTCCTGCCATTGGGAGCCTGGTCCTATGCCTCTGTCAAAATCCCCTGCCCCTGCTTCTGGTAACAGCAGCTGAATTGCTGCATTCTGACAGACAAACTGAAGGCTTTGGAAATAAAAATATACAAACTCAGCAGCTGCTACAGAAAGAGCTGAACCAGCCTTACAGAGGAGGCAGGGAAGAGGCACAACAGTTGGTGGCAGGAGCCTCTGTAGCTGTTCCCCCTTAAGAACAAGCCTCAAGTCACTCGGTTTTGTTTCAAGTGTTGTGCTCTGCGTAATGTGATTATTGCAGATTGTGGAAAAATCAGCAAACATCACGTTTTGAAGGTGCTCTGTAGCAGCACCGTTGTTCCACAGGCCTCCGTTTCAGTGGCCTAAAATGGAAGGATGCTCCCGTGGAGCTGAGGGCAGGGGGACAGCGCAGGGGTGCCCTACGGTCCAAGGCTGATGTTATTCTGTAGTTCTCGCATACTGAACCTCCTTGTCAGATCTATGCAAAGGGCTGGATATGGGCACAGGGGAAAGTGTCAAGCCCCTGCAGACCTTCATCAACGGTTTGCTCTTCTTGCATCACTTCTTCGATGCTGTCTGTGCATTGCAGTGTAGTGAATTGCAGAATGCTGCGTCCCTCTGCAACCTGACCACAAGAGCTGAACATCTGGCCTGAAGCTGCTTTTTGGCAGGATATGGGGCCACACTTTCTAGTTTTGGTTCTCATTGTACATGTTACTGCAGCTATGCTTATTGGGGGGGTGGTGAGTTTGGTGGGGGAGGGCAGAGGTAAGAAAGTGCAGAAGGAGAAATTGCTGGTCTTTCCCCTTAACTGTCTCCATGCAACGCTTGGAATGATCTTCTAGTGTACATTCCTCCAAGCGTCTCAGCTTTTGTATCTATGTACAACATTCAGCGTTGCGGTCTTAGTTGTGTCATGCTGAGTTAAATCCACGTCTAAACCACTCATTCACTTTGCAAGGACTGGGATGTAAACTGCCTCTCATTGTAGAGCAAATAAAGTGAAAACTTCTGCAATCCTGCTTTCTGTCTGTCAGGAAACCCCCTACTTCATAGCACATAGAAATAAGATAGCGCTCTGATCCTGGCTTGCTGATTACAGCAGCTTTCAAAATCCTCTCCGTGAAGGGGAATCAGGAGCCGTACAGGCCGACAAATACCATTCTTGCAGCCCTTTTCTAAACAGGAGGGAAAGAAGTGACTTTAGAGTTCTGGATTTGAGTAAGGCTTTAAAATGTACCATGTGAGCCTGCACGCTGTGCCGTGAAGTAGCAGGGGTGCCTGCCCAGAATGCAAAACAGTCTCCCAGCAAGGGGCAGCACTGCTCTCCTCTGCAGAGAGGAGAACTGCTTCCTTTTCAGAATGTGATTTAGTGTGGCTGGAACTGCAGAGCAGAAAGGATGCTATGGGAACAGCTGGGTGAATTTGGTTCTGCCGATCCCGCCGGCTGAAACTGTACCTCTAGTTCCAGGTGCCCACTTCATGGAAGAATATCGAGTGGCTTTAGCTGCATTCCACCACAGATGGCGTGCTGCTGGACTGTGTCCTTCACTGAGCTGAAAAGCACACAATTGATAAATTTCCCTCCAGCTTAATTAATATTGACTAAAATAATATGGGGAAGGAGAGTAAGTTCCTGTGTGAGGTAGAGGAGGAGCTAGATTCCAATTGGAGTCTCGTTATTAAAGGCAAATGTGCAAAGTCAGGATGGCATTGTTAGAACAGTGTGCAAAGAGCTTCCAGAATAAAAAATAAAATCAGTAGGGTTTGATGATGAAACAGTTTTGTATGGCCTTGTCTCTGATGTGGTTAAGTACAAAGATGGTAAAGAAACAGAGAAGGAAAAATTGGAGAGTGCAGCAAATTTTCTTTGGTGTAGGCTTGGGGGAGACGGGGGCTGTTTTCCAGCAGACTGGAATGCCTTGCTTGAAAGAATCATGCGTGGAGTTACCTCCCCATGGAGGGTGAGGGGCTGAAACAATAGGACCCAGATAGATACCTGTGTTAAGATGTGCGTCTTTAGGAGAGGAGACAAGCTTTTTACCTGGACAACTAGGTGCCTAAAGTGGTATAATTCACATGCAGACTGGTTTTGCTCTTGCTCCTAACCAGCCAAAAGAGCAGCAGGAGGAGGGAACCGAACCTTTCCTCTCACTGTTTGTCCATGTAGAAGCGTCTCAGCCTGTGATCATCTGGAAAGCACTGTTTTGGAGTGAGGTGGCCTTGGCATGTAAAGGGTGAGGTTGTGGCTTTAGGTTGTTCCTCAGTGCTTCACTTCTTGGAGATAATTTCAACATCAAGGATGACTCTTAGGATGTTCTTAGCTTTTGTAGTGTTCACCCTGCACTTTACTGTGGGACATAACATTTTGGCGCAGATAACTGGAGTACACAGTTGAATCAGTGGGTGCCTTCTGCCGCTGACTGAGATCACAGCTTTCCAAGGAGTGAGAAGAGTAAAGGGCTCTTTAGTTTTGTGCATCTAAACTTAGGCTCCCACACCCTCTTGTTACATGTGCAATAACATCTATACCAAAATGAGAAAGCTGGAGTTCTCATTCCTGCTTTGCTGTACTTTTTCGTAATACAAGGGATTGGACTTCAAATGTAGGCAGGTGTTGAAGGAAAAATGGCAAAGGAATTATGTTAGCTCTTTCTGAAATACTGCCCAAAAAATGCTGGCTATTCTTGTGAAATGCGTTTGCAGCAAGGTACTTCGAAATGAGTTATCAAGACTTGCTTTGGAGAGCACTGCCTCCAAGGTAGCACAAAATGTGAAACTAGCAATGGAAAATCACTATGCCTTTGAAAAAACAACAAACAAAGCAATTATTTCTTGCCCTAAGGAAGGGTGTGCCTGTCACTGGGTTGTGTAAGGGGAAGTGGGAACACTGTACTATTAACATTCATGATAAACTGCACAGTTAATCATCATCCAGCTAGTCCTTGATTTCTCTCCTTTTCCTTCTGGAGTAGAGGGGTGGTGGTTAGAGGGTTTGTCATTGGAGGGAAAGGGAAATTGAATATTTGATGTGGCTTTCTTTATGACAAGGCACTAACATGACTCCCGTCTGTATTTAAATGCTGTCCCCAGGTTACGACTATGGCTATGTCTGCGTGGAGTTTTCACTCTTGGAAGAGGCCATCGGATGCATGGAAGCCAACCAGGTTGCTTTACACTTCGGTCAATGCTGCTAGAAGATTTTAAAAAATTTTTTTGGTGGGGTGGTGGAAAGCCAATGAGGTTTTTTTTGAACCATTCAAAGGAAGATCTGTTCTTGTATAATGCACAATACTGCGGTTTAAATGTTGTTTCCAGAAACTTGCAAAAGGCTTAGAAATGCCAGTGTGAAAGAGCTGCCGGACACCAAATGGTCTACCCTCCTCCCTACTCCCTAGCGTGTGTTGGCACACTGGCTAGAGTCAGAGGCTGGTGGCTGACAGCGGCCAAACGCAGGCTTTGGTCCCGATGCTTTTGTATTGACACTGAAAGTCCGAAAGAGCTCTGCTAGCATTAAGTGCTTCCCCCGGCTGTGCGTGCACACACACATACACATGTGACTGTAGGTGAAGCCTCTGGTATGCAGCTCTGAGTCAACTATGACTTGCACACTCCACTTTTCCATATGCCTTTTGTGTGGGAGAGATTCTTAATTGTGTGTCTCCCCCATATCTGTCCCGTCCTTTGGCAAGCTGGAGCTGCAAACCTGAGGACTACCCTATGTGCAGTTGCGCCTGGTAAATCTGAACGTTTCCAGCCCTTTAAAGTGCAAAATGGCTTAAATCCCCAATGAATAAGTACCCAAGGGGAGCCTTTACTCCGACCTGGTATTTGAGGCTAGAGCTGTTGTCCACCATACGAGAGCAAGATGCATAAAATCTGTTAGATAAAACATAGATTCCCATCTCACACCACCCTCCCTGTGCAGGTGATGGATCACTGAAGAAAAACCACTAAACAATTGATCCCCCTTCCTTCACTACATCCCTTAAGTCTCCTCTCTGCTGCCTTCTTCCTCCTAATTTGCCTGAGTAAGAATCCATATCAATTATCTAAAGCCTTTTTACCTGAATCCCAAGTCTCGCTGTCATGAGAAGACAGTCATGAGTCAGATTCAGAGCTGTGCATCTGCAAAAATGTACATACAGTTAATGAGTCTTCACAGCTGGGGTTTCAGAGGTCCCACTAAGTGCTCGCATTTGCCTCTATTTTCAGTTACAGAGGTATTGCAACTTACCAAAATGTTTTACAGAAATAATTCTGTTGCTGGGAAAGAGCCTGATCCATTCCCACTGGGGTGGTGGTGGGGAGCACAGAGAGAGAAGGCTCCAGAATTAATTATTACTTTTACCGTCAGTGACAACTTTTATTTCCCCTTCAGTGTTGCTACAATTCCCGATTTATTTTGTTGTCACTGGGGAATACGTAATTATGTATGACACTCCTTTTAACCAAATACCTCTCCATATTCTCCACAATTCTGCTCACGTGAAATAATGTCTCCCTATGTGAGAGCAAATCCCAAGTACCTGGGAATTTGGGAATTCCTCCTTTTCCTGTTGTTGATGCCTCCTCTGCCACTTCTTCCGTTTGGAGCATCGCTATATACTTGGACAGGTGTTTGACTTGATCAGATTTGCTCCATTGCTACAGCAAAGAACCTGTAAGCACCAGTCCTTAAGCTGAACTGAGTGCCTAGAGGTGTCCAGTAAATCACCGTGCACATGACGAAGTTCTGGCCGGCGTTCAACTGCTGCTTACATTGACCCTCCCAGAAACAGTTATAGCAGGCCTTCAGGCTGGGTAATTTTTTACTGTGTTTCCCTTCCAAGATTCAGGCCGGGTGCTGCCAGAACCCTGCTAGCAGTGGGGGTAATGGTCCCAGCTGTGCACTCTACCTGGGACATGTTAAAAACAGGTGGGGTATGAAGTCTTCCAGTTTTCCTTCTTGCCATACGTGGCTCTGTGTGTGTGCAGAGCAAACCTGGAAGATGGAGTGGTTGAAGAGGATCATCTCCAAAGCCTGCGTATGCCAATCTTCACTATGTTTTGGTAGAGCTACAGGAGTTCATAATTAGTGAAGCAAGAAATGTGCTTTTTGGGGTGACTCAAGCTATATGAATTTGGTCAGGAGAGTTATAACCTCTGGATTGCCCCAGGTTAGGGGGGGATAGGTTAACTTCTGGAATTTGCATTTGATTGAACATGAAAAAAAAGCCCTTCTAATTATTTAAATTTTAAAAAAACCCCAAACTTCTCAGATTTGTATCTGACCTGCTGCAAGGGAGGAGCTGACTTTTAAGTTCTCAGTAAAAGCCAAATAGAGATATTCAGAAAGGGATTTACTCAATTCAGTTGTCCTTAGACAATAGATATGCCATTTTAATATCTTCCAGGGTAGAGTTGTAAGATCTTCTCCTTATATTAAGAATTAATCTGCATTTTTACAAGCTATAAAAACCAAAACCTGTGTTAGCTAGCACGTAGATTCTTTGATAGTTCAGTTATTTTCAGAAGGTTATCAGCTATCCCTGTCAAATTCAGCCGCTTGTGAGAGCATAAATAGCAAAACAGTGTCAGCCCACAGTGACATCCTAGTCCCTCACTAGTCAACCTGTCTCTTTCTCAGTCATCTGTAGGCTGGGAATAAATAGCTTTTGCAGAGACACTGTTTTTTGATGCTGTTTAATGCCTATTTAACTGCCCCTACCTGAAGAATGATTTGCTATGTCTCTATAATGTATAATTCCTGTATTGTGAAATCCTTTTGTTTTACTCAGCACATACCAGCACCCACTTAAGATCATTCCCAAATTTGCTACCTGCAGATTTACCAGGTCCAACTCCCTCTATTCATTCAGTAAATCTAGCATGTGTATGTGACCGCTGAGATGTGAGGGGGCTTTCTGTTAAGTACATTGTGATAAGGAAACATCCATCTTCTGTGTTGCCCTAATTTTGCAGGAGAGTTTCATTCCACTGGTATTAATTGCTACAGCTAAAGTACCACAAATGCCCCTCTTAATTAATTGCCTTTACCTTGTTGATTTTTGTGTTGGCAATTTATTACAGCTCAAAGGTCCCATCTAACATATGTGAAACGTGATGGATTGCCGTTATTGCTAGGGCAGAGGTGTTGGGCGGCAGGTTTGGCTGAGCTCGGTGCTGGCTCTCCTGCTGTCTTTGGGAGGCTCTTTGCCTTGGTAGTGCAGATGGGCTCTTGAGTTGTTTTTTAGAACCTGGGTGGAGCCCTTCTTGCAGCCTGATGGTCGGTGATGCTCCTGTTGGTCTTTCATTATGAGTTGGCTGTCATTTGACTTTTATAAGAGGAGACCTCTTTTCTGTCTGTGATGCACTGCTTTTCCATTGGGGAGAGAGAGGTATTTTGAATGGGAAATGGGGTTTTGGTCTGCTAAGTCACATGGTTTCTCCTAAATAATCTTTCCCTCCTTTATTCTCATTTTTGAAAGGTTGTAGCATGGTGTGGCATTTGACTTACTGTGTTTTCTTTGCATTTAGGCTTGGTGTAACCCCTGCGTTTCTCTGTTCCTGTCTGGGGGCACCAGATTGGCTTCTAAGAGGCAACTTTAGGAATACATCCCATGGCTCTTGTTCTCCATACGCGTTGGGATCTCTTTGTGCTCATCCTTCATCTGTAGAAGAAACACATATAATGAGCTTGTTATTGGGTGTGAGAAAATCAGGCAGGAAATGAAGTACCCTTTGTGTACTGTTGCATATCATAAAGGCAGGTGAAGGAGGAGAAATGGAGAGAGCCTGTCTCTGGTGCCTGGATATTTTACTGTTTCCACTGAGACAGAGCTGGTTGTTATGGAAGCAGAAGGGTTTTTTTTAAGCTTAGGAGCAAATGATTAGTCTTGACTATGTAGTATGGTCTCCAAATCCTCTCAGGCCTCAAACTTAGCAACACTGGCAGCGTGAATATTTCCTAGCTTTTGTTGCTAGTAACTAACATCTTTGTAATCCTTTCCTCTTGTTTCTTAAGTAAGAGGGCAAAAATGGGAGAGCTGTAGTTTGAACTTTTAAAAATGCATGCTTCGTAAGTTATTGTGGAGGTCTCCAGGCGTGTGCTAGAGTGGTTGTTCCAAGACTTGCTCTTGTGCCTTCCTGCACGGAGGCCGGCACATACCAGAGAGCGGTTTACCCTGCAGTGCTGTGCGATCCTGGTTCAGCTTGCTGAGCACAACGATACCTCCATTCCCTACTTGTTTCTTACTGGAGAGGGTAAGAGGGATTCTTACTGGATTTTGTGGGTACTCGCTTTACTTGAGCACATCCCGCCACCGTGCAACTGGAAGCATCAGCTGTGTGTTTCTTCTGCTCTGAGCCCATCCCGTTTTATCCATTCACTGCAGTGCTTTTCTGCATTTAGTGTGAACATAGCTTCTGGTACTGATCAGACTTTACAGGCTTTTCACTGTAGCTGTTGGTGTTAAAATTCCCACAAGGTACTGTGACAAGCAGGCAAAGCCTAGGACTTTCTGTCCTGAAAACATTTGCAGTAACCAGTCACAATGCTGTGTGGCTTCCCAGTTAAATACAGAAGGAACTTGTGGTTATCCTGAGAGTGGATCTGCGCTGGTCACCTGTAGCCTTGGAGCCTGTGGTCCAAGGAGTGTGTTGGAATTCGTAAGAGAAAATGTATGTCCAAAAATCAAAAATAATGATTTTCCTTTTGATAGGATATGCTGAGTTGTGCGGTTTGGCATTTTTTTCTAGAATCTGCAAAATGCCCCCTGTAATGGAAGATGACACCCGCCTCAAGTGTATTTTCACGGGCTGTCTGGTATCCATCATTTACTTGCTTGACAACGTCACCCCATCTCTTTAGCTTTAACCTGCAGTTGAGGGTGGTGGTGACAATTGGGTGTGCCCACAAATACACCGAAATCCGTTTGCATGTTAGGCTAAGAGTGCTGGAGGTGACCTTGCTTTTGATATGTCCTCCTTGGATTATCAGCTGACATTATCTTCTGCTTTTCTTGTTGTATATTAGGTGTGTGGATTTTGCTCAGGTTGTATCATTAGCATGTCTTTCCCCCCACCCCACCCCGTTAAACCTATCCTGCTTTTGACTATGTGAATTTCTAGAGTTACCTTTTGGAGCCTTCCACTTTGAGTGTGTGTATAGAGAGGGGAAAGGCTTGTATAGCTAGGCAGTGTTTCTTCTATAAACATGCTAATAATTTGGGAAACATACACATTATGGAGTAATTTTTATGATCCAAGTGACCTATGGAAAGTTCCCTC
This sequence comes from Cariama cristata, assembly GCF_000690535.1. Lineage (NCBI taxonomy): Eukaryota > Metazoa > Chordata > Aves > Cariamiformes > Cariamidae > Cariama > Cariama cristata. The sequence continues at coordinate 38,659 of NW_009615683.1, read as the reverse complement.
CATAGGCTACCTTGTAATCAGATGAGTGGATTTCCAAGCGGCAGAGCTGATTTGGGGTGTTTTTTTTGTGTGTCTGATTCAGTGTGTGACCTTGTCACGAGCTCACCCTGGTCTTACATCACTGCGGCTTAACATGTTGAGTCAGTCATTTGTTCATTCCCACTTGGGTCTCACTAATCACTGCATCGTACAGTCCTGTAATTGGAGTTGTAAACCTCTGAGATCAGTACGGAAGTCTGCAGTGGGGAGCTCCTAGTGCTGGGCAGACTCTTGCCTGTGAATGAGCGGTCGGATCTGCCTGCGATGACCTGTGACAGGACTGGGTGCGTGGGTGTACATGTGTATATCCTGCAGTGATGTGGTGATAAATGCACTGTCTGCTTTTATCTTCGAAAGAACTGGCTTAATCTCTGTGTGTTACAGAGACCTTCCTCGTGCAGAGAAGGGTGTCTTTTGTTGTAAAATGTAACTGCCAAAAAATTCTGGTACTGAAAATACTTCTCTGGACCACCTTTTTTTCTGTCATCTCAACTGTTCAAGCCCTGTGAATCCTCTTAGTCTCTCTTCCTTTGGCACAGGAGGTCGTAAGAGATCTTCTGCCAAAGACTTCACACACTCTTCCTTCAGCCAGTGGTAGCTGCCCATCAATGTGGTTTTTCTACCCAGATAAAAAAACTGCAACCTTCTTCTTGGCAGCTCTGTCCTGCCTTGCCTCAGGAAGCAAACCATGCTAACCAACATATTTTAAAATAAGTACACTTTTAACTGGAAGAGCTGTGAAGCTGCATCTTCTTGCCCGACTTGTGGGATCCAGCTTGCCATGTCCCTCTACCTCTCTGCTCTTATTGCAAAATCCTGTCCTCCTTTTCTCCTTCCTGCTTTTTTCCTTCAGCCTCACGTTACCTGTGTGATGAGGGTTGTATGCGTTTGCTGCTGTTGAGCTGTTGCTCTGTAATGGGATTGTCCCAGAGGACAGCTTCTGGGTGAGCTGCTTGGAGCATACAGTAGATGCTTAAGCAGGACTTCCTTAGTATCTCTGGTTGCTGCTGGGGATATGTGGCCCAGCAGGGTTATCTCAGGACTCAAATATTGCTGTGTATTGCAGAATTATCTGTTCCGTGTGCTGAAGTTCACTTGGGCTGCTGTATAAATAGGTTCTTCCACATAAAGCATCCCTCCCTACCCTTCTCTAAAATGAAACTGCTCCCCTTCTGACCCCCGGGCATTTATGTTCTGGTTATGGGTTTGTTGGGATTTTTTGCTGGTTAACATTAAGAAATCTGTATGATGATGTATCTCTGAAATATCCATTCTTTCCCTGTACGTCTCAAATGCCTTGTTAAGCAAGTTTTTCTCTGTTGGGATAGATGTTCTATTTACAATGCCAGGAGCTTGAGCTGGCAAACATTAAGGAATAATTGTGATTTCCTGAAATTTGTTTAGATAACTTGATCCATGAGTGATCGTATGATGTGATATACCAGTACTTGGATTGCATCACTCACTCCTGTTGGGTACCGTATGCCGCTGTGCAGCATCCAAAGGTGTGTGAAGGTGGATGCTCCCTACGCCAGTGGTTCAAAGTGAGGAACTGCCATTGGACAACTGGATGTTTGGTCATGCCCTGCATGGCTATTGTAAAAATGGGGATACTTGAAAACTTTTGCTTCTAAGTATGAAATGCAACGTGTACCACTGGTAAGTCTGCTCTCTGCCCCTTCTATAGGACTGAAGTTGTGTGGTAGAGCACTCGTTGGCAGAACACCACCTAAGAAATAGCTTTGTTTCAGTCATTGTCAACCTGTGAAGCATCTTCCTGAGTGACATGCCATCTGGCACGCTGATCCTTTGAATTAATTTGTAGGTGAGATTTTGCCTTGAGCTAGAAGGGATTTGAAGTAGTCCTTGGATGCATGTGCAGGATCCAGATGCTACCTGGTCTGTGTAGCTATCAGGTCCTCTCCTCCTAAGGTGTTAATGGAACAGTTGTGTGACAATGAGGAAATCTTAGTCACAGATGCTATGGATAGGTGCAGTTTCACCTTAAAATGAAGAGCAATGTTTTACTGCTGGCTGTCTTAGTCACAGATTGTATGTTTTTTATTGTGTTTACCTTCATGATTGGTTGATTTGCTATGAAGAGCTGTAGAAACTCTAAGTATATTCTCATGTAACCATTTGGAAGGTGTTTATCATTGTAATGTCAAAGTGCTTCAAAGGAGTACGGTAAATCAGCTGTAGGACAGAGGGTGTGTTGCCACAACTAATAGATTGTGTACGTGGTCAGAACATGATTTTGGATTAAGATGTAAAATCCCTTGATCAAACTCCTATACAAAAGTTAGTAGGACTCACACCACTAATTTACTTTGATACTTTTGAATCCATCCTTTAAGTAAACTGATGACTAACAGAACTGCAGATGCGCTATCAGAAATTCACTCTGTACTCTTGGAAGTGGATGGTCCTGATGATATGACTGAAGTCAGTTAGAGGAGACACACAGGCAGTGAAAGGGAAATGTCTCTATGGGTTCAGTTTACACGAATAAAGGCATCTTGGTGAGCACACCATAACTTCCGTTTTCAGAGCAAAACCATTTTCTATCATGGTTTTGCCACAATGGTTTGCACAAGACCTGTCATTGTGAACGAGATGACAGTCCTTCTCAGCCCACTCCCAGCAAAGTCGAGGGGAACAACCAGATATGTTTCACAAGCATATGAGCCATATTATAGTGCTAAGACTCCATCTGGACTGTTTTGATAAGTTGGAGCACACCAGAATGTTGTTGCAATTTTCACTTGATGAGGCGTTTTTGTTAACTTCAGCATCAGAACTGTTTGTTCGTGCTTTTACGCTCTTTCAGCGGCGGTTGCTTTTCCATTCCTTGATGCCCTGTTGATGGTGGATTGCTAGAATGGGAAGGTAAAAGGTTGAGGCTACAGGCTGAAAAAAAATGTCAAACTGCACACTCCCTGGGGTTGAGGAAGGCTGAAGGACTGTTTCCTTCTCGTAGAA